>NC_041384.1:221152989-221174098 GCF_002162155.2 Triticum dicoccoides
GACACCTCTTCTCGATCCTTTCAATTGGTATCAGAGCTTTGGTCTCCATTGCCTTGGTTTAAACAGCATTGGAGGAAGATGGATGTGTCTACTTTGGTGAGTCTTAGACATAGAGTGCCCATTCTTGATGGCGAGTATTTTCATGAGTGGAAAAATGAAATGCTTGAGATTTTCAATGAATATCATTTGAACAAGTACATTACTAGCCCTTGTGCACCTCATGCTGATCCTTTGCACCCTACCCTAGATGAAGATAATGACATGATTCGCAATCTTAGAACTATAAAGCTCATCATTAGAGGCTTGCCTAGAAACTTGATTAGATGTTTGCCTACTCTCAAGTGTGCCTACACCATATGGAGATTTCTTGAGGAATGATTTCCAGATTAATCCTTGAAAAATTTAGATGAAATTATCCATAAGTCTATTGCCTTGAGTAAGATGAACTCTAGTGATCCTAGCTTTGGTGATTGTCTATTTGAGCTTACCAATCTCATGCGTGCTAAAGGAAATGTTGGAATCATTAGCGATATCATATCCGAAGCTATTAGAATTCATAAAGGTAACCATTGTGATGATCATTTATCTAATGAATTACCCTCTCTAGGAATTGATCAATCACAAGATGATCTTGAACATGGATACTGTGATGAAGATGATGATAGTGACTATGATCTTGATGATGCAATGAGGCATTTTGGTCTTATGGCAAATCTTCGTGGCTACATGGCTGGAGGAAAGGAATGGGTCCTTGATAGTGGATGTACTGATCATATGACCAGAGATAAAGATATGTTCCGTGAGCTTGCTAAAAACGACGGCCCTCGAAAATATGTCACTTTTGGTGATAATTCAAGGGGTAAGGTGGTTGGCCTTGGTAAGGTGGCCATCTCACATGATAACTCCATACAAAATGTCATGCTCGTTGAATCCCTTGGATACAATTTACTTTCAGTTTCTAGACTTGCGGATTTCGGTTTCAATGTCTTATTCACTGAAGTAGATTGCCAAGTGTTTCATAGAGACAATCATAAAATGGTCTTTACCGGTATACGTAGAGGAGATATTTACATTGTTGAATTCACTAAAAAGGCTCAACCTAGAACTTGCTTAATTACCAAATCTTCTAAAGGCTGGTTGTGGCATAGAAGACTAGGTCATGTTGGTATGCGAAATCTTGATAAGCTTATTAAAGGTGATCATATCCTTGGAATAAAAGATGTCATATTTGACAAGGATAGACTTTGTAGTGCTTGTCAAGCAAGGAAACAAGTTGGAGGAAGTCACCGCGCGAAGAACATCATGACCACAAGAAGACCACTCGAGCTACTTCACATGGATCTCTTTGGTCCAAATGCCTACAAGAGTCTCGGTGGTAACTCATTTGGTCTAGTCATAGTTGATGATTTTTCAAGATTTACGTGGGTGTTCTTTCTTGATGACAAATCGCAGGTCCAAAAGATCTTCAAAAACTTCGCTAGGAAGGCCCAAAATCAGTTTGACGTGAAGATCAAGAAGGTTCGGAGCGACAACGGAACGGAGTTCAAGAACGCAAATGTCGACACCTCTCTTGACGAAGAAGGGATTTCACACGAGTTCTCACCTATGTACACACCTCAACAAAATGGAGTGGTTGAAAGGAAGAACCAGACTCTTATCGAGATGGCAAGAACGATGCTTGATGAGTACAAAACGCCAAAGCATTTTTGGGCGGAAGCGGTTGAGACAGCTTGTCATGCAAAAAATTGCTTGTATCTTCACAAGCTACTCCCCAAGACGGCATATGAGCTCCTCACCGATAACAAACCCCAAGTTGGATACTTTCGAGTATTCGGCTCAAAGTGCTACATTCTTGATAAGCATCGCCGTTCTAAATTTGCTCCTAAATCTCATGAAGGTTTCCTACTTGGTTATGGCTCAAACTCTCACACTTACCGTGTCTACAACAATTTCACCCGAAAGGTTGAAGAGACGGTAGATGTGAAGTTTGATGAATCTAACGGCTAGCAAGTAGAGCAATTGCCAATTGATCTAGGAGACAAAGACCCTTCGGAAGCAATTCAAGACTTGTCCATTGGCAAGATTCGTCCAACGGAAGTGAAGGAGAGTACCTTGTCCGTCCAAGTGGAAGCTTCTACCTCACGACAAGGTGAACCAAGAGTTGATACGGAAGCATCCACAAGTGGGACACGCCAAGATGAAGAAAACAAGGAAGCGCACCAAGATGAACATCAACAACCTCCTTCTCCACCACGACAAGAGAACGACGACGTCAACAATGAAGAAGGCCAAGAAGAAGCACAAGATGAAGAGGATGTTCCACCCCGACCCAAGCAAAAGCTTTCACGAGTTCGAGCAAGAATTGCTAAGGATCATCCCGTCAAGCAAATCTACAATGATATACAAACCGGGAGAATCACTCGCTCTAAAACTCATTTAGCTAACTTTGGTGAACATTACTCATTCATCTCTAGCATTGAACCTATGAAGGTTTAAGAAGCATTGGAGGATCCGGACTGGATAAACGCTATGCATGAAGAGCTACACAACTTTGAGAGAAATCAAGTGTGGACATTGGTCGAGAAGCCCGACAACAACCACAACATCATTGGTACCAAATGGGTGTTTCGCAACAAGCAAGATGAAGATGGACAAGTGGTTCGCAACAAAGCACGTCTCGTCGCCCAAGGCTACACACAAGTTGAAGGTATGGACTATGGTGAGACATATGCTCCCGTTGCTAGACTTGAGTCCATTCGCATCTTACTTGCTTATGCTAATCACCATGATATCACCTTGTACCAAATGGACATTAAAAGTGCTTTTCTAAATGGCAAAATTGAGGAGGAAGTTTATGTAAAGCAACCTCCCGGCTTCGTCAATCCTAAGAAACCTAATCATGTTTAAAAACTTCACAAATCCCTTTATGGTCTTAAACAAGCTCCTAGAGCATGGTATAAATGCTTGACCAAGTTCCTTATTGAAAAAGGCTTTAAAATTGGTAAAATTGATTCTACTCTTTTTACAAAAAGGGTTAATGGAGAACTATTTGTGTGCCAAATTTATGTTGATGATATCATATTTGGTTCAACTAACCCTCATTTTAGTGAGAAGTTTGGAAATCTAATGTCGGAGAAGTTTGAGATGTCTATGATGAGTGAACTCAAATTCTTTCTCGGTTTGCAAATCAAGCAAACTAAGGAAGGTACCTTTGTCTCTCAAACAAAGTACACCAAGGACTTATTCAAGAATTTCAATATGCTAGAATGCAAAGGTATTACTACACCCATGCCTACTAGTGGACATCTTGATTTGACCAAAGATAGTGAACCGGTTGATCAAAAGGTTTATCGCTCTATGATTGGTTCATTGTTATATCTATGTGCCTCTCGTCCTGATATTATGCTAAGTGTGTGCATCTGTGCACGATATCAAGCTGCTCCTAAAGAATGTCATCTTAAGGCTGTGAAAAGGATAGTGAGATACCTAATCCATACACCAAATTTTGGCATTTGGTATCCTAAGAGGTCCTCTTTTGATCTTGTTGGCTACTCCGATTCGGACTATGCCGGAGACAAGGTTGATAGAAAATCCACTTCGGGTACTTGTCAATTCCTTGGTAGATCTCTTGTGTCTTGGTCTTCCAAGAAACAAAACTCGGTATCCTTATCCACCGCCGAAGCGGAATACATTGTCGCTGGTTCATGTTGTGCTCAATTACTTTGGATGACCCAAACTCTTAAAGATTATGGGATATATGTGAAACATGTTCCATTGCTATGTGACAATGAAAGTGCTATTAAGATTGCTCACAATCACGTGCAACATTCTCGAACTAAGCATATCGAAGTTTGTCATCATTTCATTCGAGATCATGTTGCAAAAGGGGACATTAACCTTAAGCATGTTCGCACCGATAAGCAATTGGCGGATATATTCACTAAACCACTTGATGAGAAAGTCTTTTGCAGGTTGAGAGGTGAATTGAACATCATTGATGCTTAAAACTTGGAGTAGGAACTCCATTTGATACATGCGGGGCATGAGCCTATGACTAATCCTCGATATTTCTCTTATGATGCTATTCATATGTCTTGGATATATTTGTACCTTGCATGTTATCTAACCCGTGTAGGTACTTGGTTGAATCTAAATCTATAAGATTGCAACTCACTCACATCTTGAGCAATCTCTACATCACCAAGTCTCTACACAATGGTGGTTGAAGACAAGGAAGCACGAAACCATTCAAACATATCCTTTGGCAAATTATATGTTGAGTCTCATGATTGTCATTTTGGATACACAAGTGTTCGTCCTTGCAAAGCTAACCCATGTAGGTAGATGAACTCAAACTCGAAGTGGTGCTCCCAACCCTTGATGAACTACATCAACCTTGAGCAACCCACACAAGTTCAACTACATGAGCAAGATCAAACCACCACCCAAGGTATGTTATTCCATCTTAGAGAAGCTTTACTCCAAGTCATGAGTCAAAGCAACTCGACAAGATGTGAATACATCAAAAGGCTTAAACGAAAAATGGTAACCCCATTTTGAGCTTAAACGATGAGTATGACCTATGATCAAGTGCTCTCACTTGACTCCTAAGTCAATATACACTAACATAGGTGACCTTGTCGCCGACCGTCTCTAGATGAAGTTCTCGTATGTCTCTCCGTGCTTTTGTCTCTTGCATATTTGTTCTTCATATAGAACTTTTAGTTTCTTTTCTTTCCTTTTTGTTCTGCATTTTCTGCATCCAATTCATTGCAAATCTTTCAGTAAATTCCTTGCATATCCTTGTGAGATATTACTTGTCTAGTGAGCTGAGGTGACAAGTGGTTTCACACTAATGAACTCGGTCACACCGGTTTGTTCTCTTCGGCCCAACCGAAATCTTTCGGTGCAACCGAAGCACACAACTCGGAGTCACCGATTCCACCACAGGAAACCAACTTGCCACTTATTCCTGATTTCTGTTTGCTCCAGCTCCACTCAATGATTCTTGTCCTCTACCAGCATCATATTAGACATGCTGCTTTGCTCTGTGACTCGAGGACCAACCCATTTGTATGACATGTCCAGAAGAGCCCTTCTTGGAAATTGATGTCAAAGGGGGAGAGAGAGATCACATCAAAGCTTAATCCTTCCTATAGGGGGAGAAAGAGAGAATACTCAGGGGGAGAGAGTTTCTCAAATAGGAGAAAGTAATATCATCAAAGACCCCAGATGCTTGGTGTTCAAGAGGAGAGATGTCACATGTCTTTAAGAGGGGAAAGACATGTTTGGTTGCTTGCTTTAGCTCAAGATCTTTTGTTTCCTTTTTTGTTGCTCTGATTTTCTGTTCCCTATCTTCTCCCAATATCCCATGCAGATTCAGGGGAGCAAGACATCTAAGGGAAGGAAATCTATGATTTTATTGCATATCTTTAACTTTGGGGACATGTCTATATCCAATGTGGAACTTAGTACTCACTCTACATGTCATCCCAGTCTTGGTTCTCTTGTGGTTTCTCTTGCTTGCGCTGGTCAGTAGGTGTATCTGTGTTATTTAACCTTGTTTGCGCAGGTTCATCCCATCCTAAGCCAACTCAAGACCACAAGGTAAGTATATGCATCACAGTCATGTGAATGAGAAGTTCTTGCTGATGTACATACTGTTTGCAAGGACTCATGAGCATGAAGGTACATTTCTCACATTCACATCATTTGCTCTGATGCATATAGCCAAGATACATGTAACACATTGCTTACTCTATCATGTTTACGCATTCACATGCTCCTATATTCAATATTCACATGATTGCATACATGTAGGGGAGCTTATGCATGTTACATGTCTTTCCAAAGCTTTACTTGCTATTCTCTATATCTTTTTCTAAAGCTTTGATGTATGTTGTCATCAATTACCAAAAAGGGGGAGATTGAAAGCACAAGTGCTCCCTGGGTAGTTTTGGTAATTAATGTCAACATATCTCTTGTTGCACTAACACTTTTACCTAGTATGTTTCAGATAAGTTCAACAATGGAGTGGCATGGACTAGAGGATGTGGAACCCCTTCAAGATGCTAAGGACAAAGGATTGGCTCAAGCTTCAAGATCAAGACTCTACATTTTCTATTTTAGTGATCCAAGATCACATTGAGTCTATAGGAAAAGCCAATACTATCAAGAGGGGATGAGGTGTTGCTTAATGGCTTGCTTGCTCAAAGTGCTTAGTGATATGCTCCAAAACCCTCAACTACCTTCCCACATCCACATATGACCTAACCCAAAAGTCAAACTTGGCCCCACCGATTCTATCTATCCGACGCCACCGAGTTTCAGATGTCATAGCCACTGCCACAAACCCTAGCAAATCGGTTTCACCGATAGGGATCTCGGTCTCACCGAGATGGGATTGTAATATCTTTGTGTATGTCCATTACCAAAATTGGTCTCACCGAGTTTGAGCAATCGGTACTACCGAGATTACAATGCAAACCCTCTGGTTAGCTTATTACCAAAATCGGTCCCACCGAGTTTGTGTAATCGGTCTCACCGAGTTTGCCTGACCAACTCTCTGGTTAGCTTATTACCAAAATCGGTCCCACCGAGTTTGTGTAATCGGTCACACCGAGATTATGTTATGCCCTAACCCTAACCATATCGGTCCTACCGAGTTGCATCTCAGTCCCAATGAAAATCCTAACGGTCACTAGGTTTGCTGAATCGGTCCGACCGAGTTTAACCATTCGGTCCCACCGAGTTTGGAAAATTGTGTGTAACGGTTAGATTTTGTGTGGAGGCTATATATACCCCTCCACCCACTCTTCATTCGTGGAGAAAGCCATCAGAATATTCCTACACTTGCAATACACATTTTCTGAGAGAGAACCACCTACACTTGTGTTGAGGTCAAGATATTCCATTCCAACCATATGAATTTTGATCTCTAGCCTTCCCCAAGTTGCTTTCCACTCAAATCTTCTTTCCACCAAATCCAAATCCTGTGAGAGAGAGTTGAGTGTTGGGGAGACTATCATTTGAAGCACAAGAGCAAGGGGTTCATCATCAACACACCATTTGTTACTTCTTGGAGAGTGGTGTCTCCTAGATTGGCTAGGGATCACTTGGGAGCCTCCAACAAGATTGTGGAGTTGAACCAAGGAGTTTGTAAGGGCAAGGAGATCGCCTACTTCATGAAGATCTACCGTTAGTGAGGCAAGTCCTTTGTGGGCGACGGCCGTGATGGAATAGACAATGTTGCTTCTTTGTGGACCCTTCGTGGGTGGAGCCCTCCGTGGACTCACGCAACCGTTACCCTCCGTGGGTTGAAGTCTCCATCAACGTGGATGTACGATAGCACCACCTATCGGAACCACGACAAAAACATCAGTGTCTCCAATTGCGTTTGAATACTCCAAACCCTTCTCTTTACATTCTTGCAAGTTGCATGCTTTACTTTCTGCTGCTCATATACTTATTGCATGCTTGCTTGATATGTATTGTGTTTGTTAAACTTGTGCTTAAACTCCACTTACACCTAAGAATATTAAAAACTACAACTTTTGGCACTTAGTGTCTAATCACCCCCCCCTCTAGACACCTCTTCTTGATCCTTTCAACATCAAAATGCACATGATGAAGTTCTCTATGAAGAACAATGAAGTTCAATCGGTAAAACAAAAATATAATAAACGCAGTTCGTAAAAAAAGTTAAAATCAAAAACAACACAAATGTTAAGAAAACGCATCCGAAAAGAAAAGGTCTACATTCAAATAAGTGCCACACAAAAAATGGGGGGCCCAACCCCCCTACCCCTCCCGTAGGGAATGTAGTAAGTACAGGCAAAAAAAAGATGCAGTACGCAGCACTAGAAAAATGTTGTGCATTTTGTTACACGAGGCGGTAAGGTTTAGCAAATCCAGTTCCGGATTACCTATATTGTGAATAAAAACACGGTATAGAAGATAGCGAAAAAGTCGTAAAAATTGCGGAATACATTGTACTCTATTGCACACGATGAAGTACGCACATGTAGACAACATGCAGTCCTCCGTTGCACATGATGCAGTGCGGTACTCTAACCAATGCAGTTTCGTTATCACGCATGATACATAAAACATCACAAAATGCCCGTTCGCACAGAAAGTGGTCGTTAAAAAATCTATTGATAAAAAAACACCACGTTCGCATACAACCACCCAATCGGAGCGGTTCCATCGCCACAAACCCACGATCACAGACGCAACACCAACCCACGATCTGCACAAACCGCATCGTCACCGAGATCGTGCAGTTCATCCGATGCGGCCATCCCACACCACGCCCTCCCCTTAAATTCGGAGCCCTGCCATAGGCCTTCTCATCCACACCAACAAGTATCCATTACGCTGCCACCAAATCGCTCCATCACATCCATCTCCACGCAAAACACCAAGCCCCACTACCGGCGATGGCGTTCGCCGACGAGTACAAGGACGTGGAGGCCCACGGCAACACCAAGTTGCACGTAATCCACACCAACGACGAGAAGCAGGTGGCGATCACCCTCGCGCAGTACGAGTGCCACCTCAGCCTCCAACGCCACAAGATCGTCGGCATTGATCTCGAGTACAACAACGAGCCTGAAGCGACGCAGAAACCCGCCCTCTGCCAACTCTGCATCGACAAGAAACACTCGGTGCTGCTCTTCCAACTGGGCGCCGCCGAAAGGTGCACCGTCTTTGACAACTTCCTCACCGACCCCAGGTACACCTTTGCAGGCTTCTCCATTGACAGCGACAAAACCAGGCTAGAGCGCGTCAATCTAGAGGTCGCCAACTTTGTCGACATCCAGAAGGAGTGGAGGGTGCCCGAGGCAACCAAGGAGTTGGACTCCCTTGGAGACGTCTCCGGCATGCTCATCGACAACTACTACAACAACATGAAGAAGAAGATCACCAACGACAAGCACAAGCGCTGGGCCACCCTACCTCTGTCCATGAGGCACATCGAGTACGCAACAAAGGACGTCTATGCAGCGTACGAGATATGGAACCGCATCACCCTCACCCAGGACGGGCTTCGCCGTGCAAAGCTTGAGAAGGAGGAGCCCCCAAGAAGCGCACCATGAGTAGCTAGGGATGGGGAGACGCTAACTGGTGAAGAAGAAGAATATGGTGCCGGCCAAAGAGCCAACAATGCGAGCGTCGTTTTAGAATTATCATCAAATTTGCTTTATGTTTGCTTACGTATCGTTAGTTTGCTTGTGATCATTTGCTGAACTTAGTTTGCTTGCCATGCAGAATCGATTGTAATGATGTGAACTTTGATTATGTTTTCTATGATAATTTGTTTTCTGTTGTTTACTCATTTATCATTAGATTCGAGCAGTCTGCAAAATATGATGCATGCAGTGCAAGTTGTGTACCAATGCAGTACAAACTCTGTTCAAATGAAGTTTACACATACCCAACAAAGAAGTGCACGCCCCTAAATTTGGAAAAACGAATAGATAAGATAAAAACACAAAAAGAAAAATGTGATCTATATATGTAGTGCGGAAATATATGAACGTGCAGTACAGAAACGTAATTAATCCAGTACGGGTTATGTTTACTAAGCAGTGCACTCCCTTACATTGGAAAAAAGATTACATAAGAGCAAAAACATGAAAACAAAAAAATGAGAACTGTGCATGTAGTACGGACTGCGTGCACATGTAGTACAGAACCCTGATCAGTGTAGTGCAAGGATGATTTGCTAAGCAGTGCACGCCCTAACACTTGAAAAAAAATGTAGTGCGAAAATATATGAACGTGCAGTACAGGAACATAATCAATGCAGTACAAGTATGCTTACTAAGCAGTGCACTACACTACATTGGAAAAAAGATTACATAAGAGCAAAAACATGAGAACAAAAAATGAGAACTGTACATGTAGTAAGAATGCGTGCACATGCAGTACAGAACACTGATAAATGCAGTGCACGGATGATTTGCTAAGCAGTGCACACCCTAACATTGAAAAAAACAAGTAGAAAAAAATTGACCACCCAGGTGCATCCAGCCCCAGCCAGTCTCGTAGTAGGTCTGTGCCCAACGTAGGCGAGCCGTTCGGAGCCACAATGCATGGGGCCGGGCACACATGGGCCCACATGTCATAGAGCATAGAGCAGCGAGCGCCGTCTATAAGCGCCCAAACAAGTAACCAGAGGAGTTCGATGCTGCTGCCTCGCCAGCGCTTATAAACAGGACGGGCGCACCTTCCACGGGCGAGGTGGAACTAAACATTAGGCCGCACAAAACACACCAGGAACCAGCCGTGCTCACAGGCCGACTTGGGCCCAATGTGTCTTCACTCCCCGAACACAGGCCCAACACACAAAAAGAGAGGCCACTGAATTTTTTTTAAAAATGCAACATACCATACACAAACGCAAGCCCAACCACGCGTTCCGCGGTTCGTCTTGATATGACAATGCAGTTATCTATTTTCAAGTAAGCAGTCCTCTTTCTACTCAAAGGCATTCGCGGACACTGAATCAGAACCAATCCGCCACCTAACACCAACCACAAACATTTATTACTTCCATTGGTCAATTGGTTGCATAAAAACATATCCATTCGTGCTCCAGACTAACACAACTCCTTCCCCCGTTCCTCTTTCTATTCAAATCGTAGATCTAGGGTTCATCCCATCCCCAGTTCTTCTATGGAAGTCAACTGAACCCGCCATGGACTGTAAGTGCGGGTGTTTGGCAAGGATGGCGCCGATAGCGGACACATGCGTGTGCGCAGAAGGTCTAGAGCTCACCAACACCGAGTGGCCCAGCATGCTCGGGTGCCTGACGATACCCAATAGGGGGTTTCACCCGCCATTTCTTCATCGCCTCACACCCACAGATCTACAGGAAAGTTGGGTATGTTTTCCCCCCTCACAATTTTGGACATAATCTACCTGCAAATCCACATCTGAATATATAGTTCAATCAATTTGTTCAGTATTGTCAACAAAAATACAGAACATAATTTGTATTGTTGTTCAGATTCGTTAGCTATTAAGACTAGATGCTTCCACCTATTTTTCTTCAGTACCACAACACACGAACAAAAAAGAGGGTCAGTAGATCAGTATTGTAGTTCTCTTAACATGCTAGCGAAGTACACTGTAAATGACCTTGCAGTACAAACATGTTACAGTATAATATATATCCTAGTAAAACTAGAGGTCAATTCCGTATATAAGTTTGTTTATACATTGCAACTACTTTTATAAAAAAATATTAGTCATATATATGTACATATTTAACACAACATAAAACAGATCATCCTAAGTATAAAAAATGGGTATATATATGTTCATACATTGTTATTTACTTATAGACATTCTTTTTCCATACTTTCCAAAATGCAGAAACTGCCATCCATAGTAAAATTTCCTGCTCCGAGTTCACGGAAGGTTACTTTGGAGACAGAACACAAGAATGGGTATGGAGACATGCAAGCTGACTACCACATCGACTCTGAAGAATGCATCAACATAACTACTGGTTGGAAAGAATTTGTCTCCCAGAATGGCTTTGAGGTCGGAGAAGTGGACATGCTGTTTTTCTACAAAGAAGAAGACTCCCTGAAGTTCACAATATTTGCACTATAGGCAGTCTAAATATGAAGCAAGCCATCGGTGGCATATTTATAATGCTTTGCAAATGTTGTACGCTTTTAAAATTATGTCCACCAGACACTTTGAATGGTGCCTATTTAAAGTATGCAACCTCATCTGCATCATTTTATCACCCATTTTTAGACAAGTTGCTGCTGGCCATAATGCAGTTCTCTCAAACAGATAGTTGGTCCTAAAATATAAAAAAGCAGTCATTTGAACAGCAACAATGCAATGTGAATGGTCGAAACTTTGCAGTTAACATATGATGTTCAAAAGAATTCTCATAGTATTCAGTTCAAAAAAATTGTCATAATAACTATTCAGCTAACAAAAGCACATAATGGACCATCTATTCTAATAGCACAATAGAGGATTAACCATGCTGCTAATGCAGTACGAAAGTACATATTATGCAGTCCTCTAAAACACATAATGCAGTTTAAGAAAAGAGAAATCTCATAAGCTGTCATCACCACTGTAATACAGCTAAAACGTAGTACACTGCTAACGAAAAATGCAGTGCACTACAGCGTATGCCAGAACAACAACAATAAAATTAAAGCAGTAGAAATACAGATATGTCGTAGACTAACAGAGGTGCCAATTCAATCGCACTTACATAATTCGCCTAACAATTGTCCAACAACTAAACTATCGAAAAATACCCCGCAAAAAACTACATCGAACACACGGCAAACTGGACAAATAACATCAGCTTTTATTTAAAAATTGCAAATCAAAGAATGAGAATTATACCCGCAATACAATGAATTAAAACCAATAGCGACAGTAATTACAAGATTCAAAAACACATATCAAAAAAGACCAAATCAACATTGCGAAGATAAACCTTGAAGTCAAATCAATGTTGAATACAAACCAAATGCAAAGATAATGCAATCATGACACCAAATGAAAATCTTCGAGAAGGTTTGGTGGTGGCATTACCCACCGTATAGGAAGTATTAGACCCAGACGCGGCACCCAATTATCGTGGTGTTCCGAAGTCAAATTCCGCGTTAATGTACTCACACTTAGAGGGTAAGTCTTCAATGATTAAAGATATACATTACTTCGTGTGTTGGACATCTAAGTCATCAACATACATAAGCGTTAGGATGTGTGTCCAATCACACGACATTTGAGGATTCTAAGATATTTAGCTCACACTGCAGCTTGCAAAACCTTTTCTCATCCAAGGGCTTTGTGAAGATATCTGCTAATTTCTCTTCAATGTTGATGTGAATGATATCAATATCTTCCTTTATGACATGATCTCTGAGAAAGTGATGACAACGGATCTGAATGTGCTTTGTCTTCGAGTGCTGAAATGGGTTGTTGGCAATCTTGATGGCGCTTACATTGTCGCAGTAGAGCGGTACATGCTTCAGATGGATGCCATAGTCCTTGAGAGTTTGCTTCATCCATAAAAGCTGAGCGTAGCAAGATCCAGCAGCAATGTATTCGGATTCAGCAGTGGAGAGTGATACATAGTTCTGCTTCTTTGAAGACCAACCGACAAGAGATCATCCAAGAAAGTGGCATGTGCCTGATGTGGACTTGCGATCAACCTTGTCACCAGCATAATCAGCATCTGAGAATCCAGCTAGATCAAACTCTGAGCCCTTTGGATACCATAATCCAAGTTTTGGGGTGTAAGCCAAATATCAAAGAATTCGCTTCACAGCTAAGTGATGTGATTCCTTTGGTGCCGCTTGGAGTAGGGCACACATGCAAACGCTAAGCATTATATCAGGCCTAGATGCACATAAGTAGAGTAAACAACCAATCATGGAGCGGTATACCTTTTGATCGAACTCTTTATCATTGTCATCGGGGCCCAATTGGCCTTTGTTGGCATTGACGTCGTGTACCCTTTGCAGTCTTGCATTCCAAACTTATTCAGGCAATCTTTGAGGTATTTTTCTTGTGATATGAAGATTCCATTTCTCTGCTGATGGATTTGAAGGCCGCGGAAGAATTTCAGCTCACCCATCATGGAAATCTGATATTGCTCTTGCATCATATGCCCAAACTCATCACTGTATCTCTTGTTAGTGCAGCCGAAGATAATGTCATCCACATAGATTTGTCATACAAATAGTTCGCCATCATATGTCTTTGTGAAGAGAGTGGGATCAAGGGAACCAGGTTTGAAACCTTTGCTCTTCAGGAAGTCTTTGAGTGTGTCATACCAAGCATGAGGGGCTAGTTTTAGGCCATACAGTGCCTTGTTGAGCTTGTATACCATATCAGGATGCTTTGGGTCTTCAAAGCCATGTGGTTGTGCAACATACACTTCTTCTTCAATTTTGCCGTTGAGGAAAGCACTCTTTACATCCATTTGGTACAGAAGAATGTTGCTATGATTGGCATAGGCTAGCAGTATGCGAATGGCTTCAAGCCTTACCATAGGAGAAAAGGTTTCATCGAAGTCAATCCCTTCAACTTGTGTGTAACATTGAGCAATGAGACGAGACTTGTTTCTGACAACTTGACCATGCTCATCTTGTTTGTTGCGATAGATCCATTTGGTGCCGATGATATTGTGCTTGCGAGGATTTGGACGCTTAACTAGCTCCCATACATTGTTCAGCTCAAACTTTGAAGCTCTTCTTACATAGCTTGAATCCATTCAGGTTCCATGAAGGCTTCGTCAACTTTCTTGGGTTCAGATATAGAGACAAATGCAAAGTGCCCACAGAAATTTGCTACATGTGTTGCTCTTGAATGAGTGAGTGGATCGGGTGCATTGGTGCTATCAATTATCTTCTCAATCTGGACTTCATTTGCAACACGAGGATGAACTGGACAAAGATCTTGCCCTTGCCGATCATTGTCTTCGTCTTCAGCATTGGCTTTAGGCAGAGCAGTTTCTTCATGTTGATTAGGTGCAGAAATGATGATTTCCTCTTCAGCCTGTTCCTCTGAAGGTATGATTTCTCCAGTACCCATAAGCTTGATAGATTCACTTGGTGTAGCTTCATCTAGCACATTTGGCAGGTGCTCTCTTTGTGAGCTGTTAGTCTCATCAAACCACACATGCACAGTTTCAACCACTTTTTAGTGAAAGAGGTTGAAGAATTTGTAGGAGTGCGAATCCTTTCCGTAGCCAAGCATAAATCCTTCATGTGCTTTCGGTGCGAATTTTGAAGTGTGATGCGGATCCTTGATCCAGCACCTAGCACCAAATACTCTAAAATAGCTGACGTTTGGCTTCTTACCAGTCAGGAGCTCATATGATGTCTTCTTTAGGAACTTGTGAAGATAAACACGGTTGATGATGTGGCATGCAGTATCAATGGCTTCAGGCCAAAATTTCCTTGGAGTCTTGTACTCATCAAGCATCATTCGTGCCATTTCAATGAGGGTTCTATTCTTGCGCTCCATGATGCCATTTTGCTGAGGTGTGTATGGAGCAGAGAAATCATGTGTGATGCCCAATGTATCAAGATAAGTGTCGAGGCCAGTGTTCTTGAATTCTATGCTATTGTCACTTCTGATGTGCTTGATCTTGATGCCATAGTTGGTCATGGCACGATTGGCGAATTGTTTGAAGACATCCTGCACTTCAGTCTTGTAGAGAATTATGTGCACTCATGTATATCTTGAGTAATCATCAACAATGACGAAACCATAGAGGCATGCAGTGGTAGTAAGGGTAGAGTAGTGAGTACGGCCAAATAAGTCCATGTGTAGCAGCTCGAAGGGACGAGTCGTTGTCATGATTGTCTTTGAGGGATGCTTGGCCCTAGTCATCTTTCTGGCTTCGCAGGCACCACACAGATGATCCTTCTTGAACTTGACGCCCTCGATGCCAATGCCATGCTTCTTCTTCGCGAGAGTGTGCAATTTCCTCATGCCTGCATGCCCTAGACTTCGATGCCAGAGCTAGCACTCTGAAGCTTTTGCTAGAAGACATATGGCCAGTTGTGGTCCTGTAGAGAAATCTACCATATAGAGATCGTCTTTTTGATACCCTTCGAAGACTAGAGATTTGTCAGATTCCATAAGCACAAGGCAACGATATTTTCCAAATATCACAATAATGTTCAGATCACAAAGCATTGAAACGGACATTAAGTTGAAACCAAGGGATTCAACAAGCATCACTTTATCCATGTGTTGATCCTTTGAGATTGCAACTCTACCTAGGCCCAATACCTTGCTTTTACCAGTATCACCAAATGTAATGTGACTTTTGTCTGACGGACATAGGGTTGAATCCATAAGAAGACTTTGATCACTAGTCATGTGGTTAGTGCATCCACTGTCCATAATCCACTCAGTAGCATTCGAAGTCATACCCTACAGTGCAGTTTGGGGGATAGGCTTCACAAAGAGAAGTGTGAAGCATAAACATTTGACGAACAAGAATACTATCAAAGTTCAGATCCTTGTTAGGGTAGATAGGATGATGGTCAAGAAATCCTAGGACGAAACACATAATAAGACCATTTTGGCATTTTATATTGCGTCCCATAAGATGTTTTAGGTCCCCAGCATAAGCGTCAGAAGCTTTTGATTTCCGGCTAGAGACCATTCCCTGCAAAAGAGAGTTAATTCTTCTTAACCACCCACATCTTCAGGGGTGGCTTAGAAGCAATGAGTCTAAGTGCAGCATTTGAGAACTTTGGCTTTGGAGCCCTAGCAAATAGCCTTGCAGGAGGTGAATAATACTCATAAGAATAAGTAGAAAAGCTCTTGGTCTTATGAACTTAGCGGTTTGATGAAACACGCTCATATTCATAAGTCTAAGTATGGTTTCCCTGCAAAACATTGGCATTAGGGTGACCCTGGTGGGTCCTCTATTTGTATGAAGCCTTTGGACCATATGAAGCCTTTGCTCTGGGGTTTGTCTTCTTCCCAGGTGGTGTCATGATGACATTCATAGGAAGCTTCTCAAGACAACCTTTGGGCACCCAGATCTTCTTCAAAGGTGGCCCATTCCTGCATACCAAGCAAACACTTCACCATTCTGATTTTTGAACAGTTTACAATTTGCATCAAAGGATTCATCAATGATAATAGGGTTAGCACAAGTGAAGCCAGATAAGGTAGATGGATCCACTAAAGGTCCCTTTGCAGCAACCCATGTGGTTTTGGGGTACTGCTCAGGCTTCCAGTAAGAACCATCAACATTCATTTTCCTCTCGAACCTAACACCCTCTTTCCTAGGGTTTCAGTTCCGAATCTATTTCTTGAGGACACCACATAGTGTCTGATGCCTTTGAGGCTTCTATACATCCCTGTCTCAAGCAAAGTCTTCAACCTGGCATTCTCATCAGAAATAGTAGTGGTATCCTCAGAAGAGGGGTTAGTTACCACATCAGCAGTTGAAGATATTGCAACAGTAGCAGCATTAGAACATTCAGCAACGGAGACAGCATTATCACGCTCAAGACATTTTAAACATGGTGGCTCAAAGTCTTCCTAAGCGGAACTGATCTATTGAGCGTGAAGTGAATCGTTCTCCTTTTGAAGATCTTCATGAGATGCTCTCGGATTCTCAAGTTCTTGCTTCCTTTGAAGATAATCATAGGAAAGCTTCTCATGAGTAGCTAAGAGAGTTTCATGATGACTTTCAAGTTCGTCGTACTTAACGTGAATATTTTTGATGTCTTCAATTAAGGACTGAGTTCGATTCATTTCCGCGTCCAATAGGTCATCACTTTTGTCTAGCAATTTTTGAATATGTTCCATAGCAGTTTGTTGTTCAGTTGCAATTTTAACAAGTGTTTTGTAGCTAGATTTGGATTCACATTCAGAGTCGTCTTCACTGGATGTTTGGAAGTAAGCATCACGTGAGTTTACCTTGGCACCACGTGCCATGAAGTAGTAGGTTGGAGAAGAGTCATCCTCATCATCGGCTTCAGCATCAGCGACGTGGCCATTGTCTTCGGTGTTGAAGATGGACTTGGCGACATAAGCCGAACCTAGAGCTAGGCTTGCCATGCCTGAATCAGACTCCTCCTTAGACTCTACCTTCGCCTCCTTAGAAGCAGACTCCTCCTCTGAATCCATCTCCTTGCCAACAAACGCACGGGCCTTGCTGGACGAGCTCTACTTATGAGATGAAGACTTTGAAGAAGACTTTGAGGATTTCTTCTTCTTCTCGTCAGAATCATATTCCTTGCTATTCTTCTTCTTCTTCTTAGATTCCTTGTCCCACTAAGGACACTCAGAGATGTAGTGACCAAGCTTCTTGAATTTGTGGCATGTTCTCTTCTTGTGGTCACGAGTGGAAGCTTCGTCATTTCTTGAGATGGATCTTGAAGACTTCCTGAAGCGATTCTTCTTGGAGAACTTCTGGAACTTCTTCACGAGCATAGCTAGATCCTTTCCAATGTCTTCAGGATCCCCAGAACTGGAGTCAGATTCTTCTTCAGACGAGGAAACAACATTTTCCTACAAAGCACGAGTTTGACCATAGATGTCTCTCTTCTCAGATAACCAGAATTCATGTGTGTTGAGCCTCTCAAGTATGTCAGACGAATCGAGATCTTTGAAGTCAGGACGTTCTTGTATCATCAGGGCCAGGGTGTTGAATGAGCTGTCAAGTGATCTCAAGAGCTTCTTGACGATTTCGTGCTTGGTGATCTCAGTGGCGCCAAGTGCGCAAAGCTCATTTGTGATATCAGTGAGGTGATCAAATGTGAGGTGGACATTCTCATTGTCATTTCTCTTGAAGTGGTTGAAGAGGTTGCGAAGAACATCAATCCTTGAATCTCTCTGAGTTGACACGCCTTCGTTAACCTTGGAGAGCCAGTCCCAGACCATCTTCGCAGTTTCCAGTGCACTCACACGGTCGTACTGTCCTTTGGTCAGATGACCACAGATGATGTTCTTGGCAGTCGAATCCAGTTGAATGAACCTCTTGACATCAGCAGCGGTGACACCTTCACCGACCTTGGGAACTCCATTCTTGATGACATACCAGAGATTGACATCAATGGCTTCAAGATGCATGCGCATCTTATTCTTCCAGTAGGGGTAATCAGTGCCATCGAAGACCGGGCACGTAGCGGAGACCTTGATTATACCTGCAGTCGAGCTAAAACTCTAGGTGGTTAAACCGAATCACACAGAACAAGGGAGCACCTTGCTTTGATACCAATTGAAAGTGCTAGTTATTGACTAGAGGGGGGTGAATAGGCATTTTTTATGGAAGTCTTCAAAACACGAGGTCTTTGAAGACAAATAGTAGAAATGAACCTGTTGATATGCAGTGGAAGATAGACTACACTAGACACCCGTTGTATGGATCAGGAGTTAATCTTCAAGATCAGTTTATGGGAGTTAATCTTCAAGACCAGTTTATGTCTAGATTATGGGGGTGACTATGGGAGTTTAGTGTAGTCCTTAACCATCAACATTTGACTATTCTGCTTATCCATCCCTTACACTGGGAGTTAATATTCCTGATGATAGTGTCATTGACAGAGTTCTTCAATCACTGCCACCAAGCTACACAAGCTTCGTGATGAACTATAATATGCAAGGGATGGATAAGACAATTCCCGAGCTCTTCGCGATGCTAAAAGCTGCGGAGGTAGAAATCAAGAAGGGGCATCAAGTGTTGATGGTTAAAAAGACCACTAGTTTCAAGAAAAGGGGCAAGGGAAGAAGGGGAACTTCAAGAAGAACAGCAAGCAAGTTGCTGCTCAAGTGAAGAATCCCAAGTATGGACCTAAGCCTAAGACTGAGTGCTTCTACTACAAAGGGACTGGTCACTGGAAGCGGAACTGCCCCAAGTATTTGGCGGATAAGAAGGATGGCAAAGTGAAAGGTATATTTGATATACATGTTATTGATGTGTACATTACTAATGCTCGCAGTAGTGCCTGGGTATTTGATACTGGTTTTGTTGCTCATATTTGCAACTTGAAACAGGGGCTACGGATTAAGCGAAGATTGGCTAAGGACGAGTGACGATGCGTGTGGGAAATGGTTCCAAAGTCGATGTGATCGCGGTCGGCTTGCTACCTCTACATATACCTTTGGGATTAGTATTAGACCTGAATAATTCTTTTGGTGCCAGCATTAAGCATGAACATTATATCTAGATCTTGTTTGATGTGAGATGGTTATTCATTTATATCAGAGAATAATGGTTGTTCTATTTATACGAGTAATATCTTTTATGGTCATGCACCCTTGATGAATGGTCTATTTTTATTGAATCTCGATAGTAGTGATACACATATTCATAATATTGAAGCCAAAAGATATAAGTTTAATAATGATAGTGCAACTTATTTGTGGCACTGCTGTTTAGGTCATATTGGTGTAAAGCGCATGAAGAAACTCCATGCTGATGGGATTTTGGAATCACTTGATTATGAATCACTTGATGTTTGCGAACCATGCCTCATGGGCAAGATGACTAAGACTCCGTTCTCCAGAACAATGGAACGAGCAACAGACTTATTGGAAATAATACATACTGATGTATGCGGTCCGATGAGTGTTGATGCTCGTGGCGGGTATCGTTATGTTCTGACCTTCACAGATGATTTGAGCAGATATGGGTATATCTACTTGATGAAACATAAGTCTGAAACATTTGAAAAGTTTATAGAATTTCAGAGTGAAGTGGAAAATCATCATAACAAGAAAATTAAGTTTCTACGATCTGATCGTGGAGGTGAATATTTGAGTTATGAGTTTGGTCTTCATTTGAAACAATGCGGAATAGTTTCGCAACTCACGCCACCTGGAACACCAGCGTAATGGTGTGTCCGAACATCGTAACCGCACATTATTAGATATGGTGCGATCTATGATATCTCTTACTGATTTACTGCTATTGTTTTGGGGTTATGCTTTGGAGACGGCTGCATTCACGTTAAATAGCGCACTATCAAAATCTGTTGAGATGACACCATATGAACTGTGGTTTGGCAAGAAACCCAATTTGTCATTTCTTAAAGTTTGGGACTGAGATGCTCATGTCACTACAAAAAAAAGACACATCCATGACATTTTGGGACGAACGAAATTTTTTTCTGTCATACATATGACACTTCTATGACGATAATTGTGACAAAACCCGGTATCATCATAGATGTGGTGGGCTCCTACTTCTATGAAAAAAAGTCATGACAGAAAATGGGCTTTTCGTCATGGGCGGGCCGGAGACGCAGCTGCATGACATTCTTTGGGCCGTCCATGACGGAAAAAACCATGGTAGAAGCGAGGGGGAGGAAAATTTTGGGGAGTTCCCGGTTACGGTGGGAGGTCGGGGGCCGAGCGATGCGCATTTCTCTCGTACACGTACGCGCGTGTGTGCGAGGTGTTGGCTCTAACTGAACTCGAGCGAGGCGTTGGGCTCTAACTGAACCCGAGCAATTGCACTGCAGGCTACGCGTTACTGAACCCGAGCGATCGATCGATGGCTGTTAACTGAACCCGATCGAGCGATTCCTTGGCTACTGCTGCTAACTGAAGCCGATCGATGGGATGAACAGTG
>NC_041384.1:221174383-221206198 GCF_002162155.2 Triticum dicoccoides
CCGTGGAGGGGTGGTTGAACAGGACCCCGTGGTGTGGAGGGCTGGATGAACAGTAGACGGTGGAGGGGTGGTTGAACAGTAGCCGGTGGAGTAGCGCGCGGTGGAGGCTGGATGAACAGGAGCCCGTGGAGGCCGCAGGAGGTCGACGGTGGATGAACAGTAGCTCGTGGAGGCTGGAGGGGGTCGACGGTGGAGATGAAAGTATCTCGTGGAGTCCCGTTTTGCGGTACGCCACACCCCTCCCGATGAACAGGACCCCCGTTTCGATCATAGTGCTCCAACACAAGTACATTTCCTCCGTTTTGCGGTACGCCACACCCCTCCCGATCAACAGGACCCCCGTTTCGACCGTAGGAGGTCCGTTTCCTCCGTTTTGCGGTACGCCACACCCCTCCCGATCAACAGGACCCCTGTTTCGACCGTAGGAGGTCCATTTCCTCCGTTTTGCGGTACGCCAGGCCTCGTTTCCATCGCCTCTTCTATCCAAGCCCTCCCGATGAACATGACCACGCATTCCGTTCCGACCAATGAACACGACGACGACACTGTTTCTCCGTTCCAACCCAGCCATGTACACGAGCCCTCACCGTACGTATGCGCGAGTAGGCGTTCGAGACCACGCCCGTATGTACACATACGTGGCCGTATTTTCTTTCTTGCACCCTGGCCGCCTCCACTATGACACGTGCGCGCCTCTACATCCACCAGTATATATGTACGTACACGTTCCCGACCAGAATGACAACGCTATGTATGCTTCGACCTGGTGGGTCTCGACTGTTAGGCACTTCCTTGCCTGCGAAGATGTAGCTGGTGGGTCCCAGCAGTCAGGGGGGCGAATCATTTTTTTTGCCCAGACGCACTTCCTTGTGTGTGAAGGTGTAGCTGGTGGGTCCTAGCACTCAGGGGGGAAACGTTTTTTTCGCGAAATACGGTGGCCCGTCCGGTGGGTCCCTGCTGTCAGGTGGAGGAATCGTTATTTTCCGCATAATAAGGAGGCACTTCCTTGCAGCCGTCGTGGACCCAGCTGTCAGCCTCTCCACGTACAGTCCACGTCTGATGGAAGTCGTTCCTTGACCACGTTGACCACGTTGACCACGCCGCGCCGAGAGCACCAGGGCGGTGGACGACGGCGAGGCCTAGGAAGGGGATGACGCGAAGCTGGTGAAGACGCGGCAGTGGATGCCCACGCGGAGAGGAGTATGAGGGTACACTCGTTCGGCTGCGGTGTGAGGCTGTCGTCGCCGCAGGGCCTGGCCAGCGGTGGGAATAGTAGGGGCGGTGAGGCCTCCACGGCAGCACATCTAGCCACGGGAGGCAGGAGCAGGTGGCACGATCGGCGCTGCTTTGGGCGGCTGGAGCAAGAAGACCAGAGGTTGAAGAAGCACTACGGCCGTTGGATGGACATCGTACGGTCACTGGAGCTAGAATCGTTCATATTGACTAAGTTGACAAAGCCCTTCGTCCCCGTCAACTTAGTAGGCCCACAACTCAGCCTCCCACCAAGGTGGGTCCCAGCTAGCCGGGGGAGTATTCATTTTTTTTTGTGCGTAATAAGGAGGCACTTCCGGTGGGTCCGAGCTGACAGCGGGGGGAACGTTTCGACTGTACGAGGCCTCGCCGTCGCCGGAGAATAACAGCAGGTGTGGGTGAGTAGAGGGATGGCTAGGCCAGCGATGGGAGTACAATGGGGCGGTGAGGCTTGCGCGGCAGCAGAGCCAGCTGCGTTGAGGAGGGAGCAGGCAGTCCCGCTGGCGCCTGTTTGAGCGGCTGGAGCAAGAAGAGCAGAGATTGAAGAAGCACGACGGTCGTTGGATGGCCATCCAACAGTCACTGCTTGTGCGTCAACCTTTTTTTAGGAAAGCCTCAAATCTGTGGGAAACAGCATACAGCCCATCTGCCATTATTTCTAATAATTTATAGCCCATTTGCTAATTATTAAGGTTTTTTTGGAGCCCATATTCTTTTTGTTAGCATTACAGCCCATATTGTGGCCACGGTTAAAAAATTATACGAAATTTTGCATATTTCGGTGCGGTCCGAACTATTTTTAATCCCGAAATTTTGACTCACATTCAAACTAATTTTAAAAATAAATGTATATCAATATAAAATCCACCAAATTCTCCACGCATAAAAATTAATGTAATTTCAAATCTTGAAATGAAAAAAAGATATTTGAAACTAATTGTCGGTTTCATGTGTTTTAAAAATGTACAACCCATTTCTCATTACTGATGGGCCATTTTCTCGGCCAGCCGAATGAAAGCTCTCCTCCTCGTCTTGAAAGATTTGCAGCCCAACAGGCCTAACAAAGCGACTTACTTGGCAAATCACAAAAAAAACTGGGCTGTGGCCGTGGACCCAGCTGTTAGCCTCTCCACGTAAAGTACTCTTCTGATGGAATGTCGTTGACCACGTTGACCATGCCGCGCCAAGAGCACCAAGGCGATGGACGATGGCGAGGTCTAGGAAGGGGACGACGCGGAGCCGGGAAAGACGCGGCAGTGGATGCCCACGCGGAGAGGAGTACGAGGGTTCACTGGTTCGGCTGCGGTGTGAGGCTGCCGTCGCCGCAGGGCCTGGCTAGCGGTGGGAGTAGTAGGGGGCGATGAGGCCTCATCGACAGCACAGCCGGCCACTGGAGGCAGGAGCAGGCGGTCTCCCCAGTGCTGGTTTGGGCGGCTGGTGCAAGAAGAGCAGCGATTGAAGAAGCAACAGGGCCGTTCGATTCAAATCCAATGGTTACTTCTACTAGAATCATTTGTTGACTAAGTTGACAAGCCCTGCGTACGCGTCAACTTAGTAGGCCCACAGGTTAGCCTCCCAACCGATGCACCCCAGATGTCTGTGAGAGGAATCATTTTGTCGCCTAATAAGGAGGCAGTTGATTACGTGCGGCCAGGCCAGCGGAGGGAGGAGGGTGGGCCGGGGAAGCCTGCGCGGCATCACAGCAGGCCACAAGAGGAGGGAGCAGGCAGTCCCGCCAGCGCTAGTTTAGGCGGTTGGAGCAGGAAGATCAGAGATTAAAGAAGCACGTCGGCCGTTGGATGGACATCCAACACTAACTGCTGCTAGAATCGTGTGTTCACTGACAAAGCCTTTCGTAAACAAGTCAGCCTCGAAATCCATGGCGTGTACAGCCCATTTGCTATTATTTTTATATTTTTTACTCATTTTCTAATTCATATGGAATTTATTGCAGCCCGTTTTCCATTTACAAAATTGCTGGCCATTTTCTAGTCAGTACCAGGGTCAAAAAATTAACTAAATACGTGGGAAATTTTGAAAATTCGCAAATTTTTGCTGGGGAACGAAATATTCTTAATCCAAAAATTAATAGCCATAGTAAAACAAATTTAAAAATAAATTAGTACTATGTCATGTTAAATCCAATGAAATACATATAAGATATCAGTGAAGAACAAAAACAAAAAAAGAAACTTATATCCCATTTGCTATAATTTTTTTAGAATTTTCAACCCCTTTTGATATTACTTTTAACAGACATTGACCATACTCTTAAGCCAGGCCAGAATGCATCCCTCCTCGTCCTGAAAGATTTGTAGCCCAGTAATTCGGAGAAAACAAATAAGCCTAGCTTGGGTATTGTTCAAAAAGAAATACTGGTCTAGCTATTTTCCCAAAGAACTGGTGCATGAGCATTTAGCTTTATTTATTTATTTATTTACTTATTTATGTTTAGGGGACCATGAGCATATACCTGGGCCGGATTCATGTGAGAGCCTCCCTTCCAGTTAATTATGGGCTTATCTATTGGGCCTTCATTAGTGGGCTGCATGTCATCAACAAGTGGAAAATGTGTTCTGAGTTTCAAAAAAAATGTGTTCCGTACGATAAATAGTATGTGCTACGTACGGTACGGGGCACTAAAGGATCGAACCGTGCAACGACTTCCAAAACATTGTGTTTGTCGTTCTAACAACACATTTATTCAACCAACAGACGAAATATAATACTGATTGTACATTGAAAACAGCAGCAGCAGCAACCACAGCTGGGGGTGCAACAGAAGCAGTAAGCAGGCCAGAAGAGTGAAGACGCAGCTCTCTCTTCCAAACCAAACATCAGCCATCATTACAAAAGGCTACCAAAAAAGAACAAGTGTATGCATCAAACTAAATAAAGTTCCTACTACACCAAGTGTACGCATCTAACTAACTGGCTCAGTTAGACGTTACTATTTATTAAGCTGTGGAGATTGGCTAACGGCTTGAACCAGATGGGTACCTGACGGGGGAAACACCAGCTAGCAGGTCAAAGTCTGATACTTGCGACCCTCTCTCCTACTTTGGGTTGTAGAGCGTGGCGGCACATATCAGGGTATGGTGCATGCATAGACGCATGGTACGCTGTGTACACACAGTTTTGCCTGATGAACGAAACCACACTGCCATCATGATCCTTGCCGTCGATTATCTCCTGGTTAATCGGATAATTCAGTCCGACAAACAGAGAGCGTGTACCAAGGCTACTTACCAGCCTCCAGTCAAAAATTCCTGAAGGCCCAGAGAAGCTGGGATCCTGCTCAAAGACCTTGCAGTGATTCTGATTGTATTCCGCGAAACAACACGTCCGGTACGTGCGAACGATCATCAATCTTTCACCGTCGTCTGATCGAGCCAGGAACCACCTGCAACTGCCATGCCGCTTTTCTTTGAAAGGTTCTGGGATTAGGAAGGGTAGGGACACCAGGCGGCCTACAACATCATATCAAGTTGGAGTCAAATAAAAAAGGGCTCTTGGTTTTGTTAATCTTAAGAACAGCATGTTATGAGCATGAATATTTTTTCAGCAAATGTTGACAGTAATATAAGCAAGCCATCATGATATCATAGGAAAGTAACATACTGCTATAACAGCCGTTTGTAGCGATGACTGGAGTAGGCTAGCAATACGTCCAGCCATAGAAGGAGTCGACAGCGTAAATGAAGCCCTTGTGTTCAATTGCATCAGAGAACCATGGAGGATGTATGATCCTGCGATGGACGTGCAGATTTATCCACTTACCGCGGTGACCTGTCAGATAGGCGAGACTGCGGTTGAAGAACGCAATTAGCCTGAAGTCTTTATAATTCACAGATCTTGTGGGCACTTGGTAGATTACAACCTTGAGCAAATCAAACTTGGCATCATGTTGGCTACTGTAAGATTCCGAGTATTCTGGGCCGTGGTGCCAAAGCAGTGCAGTGTTAATCGAAGGAAGGGGGATCAATCGCCAGGTGTAGACCTCCACGAGCATCCAGCTGTCGCGACCGTCGACGAGCACCATCCAAGACGTGTTCATGCCGACCCAGTACATACCGTTAATGTAGTTGAGGCTGACGAGGATCAGATCACAGTCAAGGGGGTTGATGCTCGCCACCCTACGATCGTTATGCTGCGTGACATGCCGTTTCTGAAGATCAGGCGGCATCAGCAAGCAAGGAGCTGGCTTAAAAAGCTCCGGCTTGAGGGCTTTGAGTAAACGGTACAACCCCGACGAGCACCGGCGAGCCATGGTACTAAGATTGTCCACACGCGAAACAATGAGCTTGATTACCTTTGTGGGGAGAAAATTCCATCCACTCTTTTAGCGGACGCTACTCGGTTCTGCCATTGTTAGTGCTTGGGTTTCGGACGAGGGGGAGGCGCCTTAGCGGGGATGGAACATTGGACGAGATTATGTGCGGACAAAGATGGAGAAGTGAATATGTGTTGCGGGAAGTGGACAGGTGATGATGACTACAACACGCCGCTTGACTTACGAGACACATACCAGCAGCGTAGGGTCATGTCGATGCCAGACAACTTGCTTGAGTGATCACAGTACTGGTACTCCCTGCAGTGCTATGCGCTAACTTGCTTGAGTAGAGTAGTAGAGTAGGACTCCGCTCTACTACTAGCACCGGAGGAGTAGTATATTCTAATCTAAAATAGTTACAAACTTCAATGCTCGAGCGTGGAACGACTATGAACCGTGCTCAAAGACCGTGTCTACGTGGTGTTTGGACACGGGCGACAACCTCAACGCCAACGGTGCTGCTCCCATTGCACCGTATGTGTTTCTGTCCTTCCTGTTTGAAATCGTGGTAGAATTCATGTTTCTACTCTGTATCCTACAACTATGCTAGTACACATTATTAGTTTCATCTCTGTTATAGCCGTCATGATTTATTTTGTGCTTATTCGGATTAAATCTCGTAGTAACTTGCTCATATATTCAACTGGCGCAACGTCCCCTACAGCCACTCCCGTTTCATGGACGGCCTGGTCAATGTTGGAATTTTGCTAGTAGGCCTTTATAAGGTGAGATCTTCTACCACTTGTATGAGCATGAGAAGAGAAGACCTACACGCGTGGGCAGCGACACTGGCTACGCCGAGCATACTTGGACTCTGCGGAGCTGGGACTTTCCCGCCGATGTGGACATGGAAAACCCATGGTGTTATTTGGACTCCAACAATGTGCACGGGGACTCCAAGGAGGTTCACCTGGACATCTGCATTTTCAAGTTAAATGTTGATCATTAGTCTATGCTCAATGTAACCGCTGTCTAAGCATGTGGAGACTTCCATGCATGATCTTGCTCTATTGGAGTATCACGCATGAATAAAAGTGTATCCATTTATGGTTTAGTCTAGAATCTTCCATGTATGAATTTTTACTACAGTACTGGTGAAATACTTATGACGAACCATTTCTTACATATCCTCTGCCCCCTCCCAAGTCATCCTGATTTAATCCCTCCGTCTAGGTGTATAAGGGCATGGTTAATACTTAAATAGTATAGCCAACTGTTGGCTACAAGAAAATGCCATGTCATCTGTAGCCAACATGTATAACAATGGATACTCAAAAACTAATTCTTGAAGATCATTTCCTGCAAAGCACAATAAGAGTTATTTCTTCACAAGTTTTGGATGCAGGTTGAATAGTTGAACGCTTTTGTTTGCAAAAGATACTTTTTATCTATTTCACCCGGATGTTTGTGAGCTCTAGAGATGAAATAATATCCGAACAAACCTATCCAAATGAACTAACCGAGGCATCTCCATCTTAATTTTCTCTTGCAAGTCGTGCATGGTCCCTTCATCGTGAAAATGCTCTGGTCGTCGCATTGATTTGCATGCATGGATAGCACCACCATATTTTCAAAGGAGGAGCGAGCTCTATATTTCAGCCAAGGCATGCATGATTTGAGGAATTATGGTTGGGCATGCATGTAGAAAAGGGAGGAAAGTAATTTGCATGCGAGGGATTAAAGGAAGGGAGGCCAGCGGCTAGGCATTCAAAGGAGGCTACATGCAAGATTACACGGGATCCAGATACTAGTCCCAAAACCAGTTCCTCTTTTTGCGGACATGCCTTGGTACGAAAGATTGACAAGTTAGGCCCTGTAAAAATGGATGGAGGGAGTAGTAGTACGTGTAGAGGGCGGCGCTGCACGGGAGTCTCACCTCTCACCCCGCTCGTGGCGCGGCAGTAAAGCCGTCATATCACAAAACCCAACCACTCCCAGTAATAAGTGGCCTGGTAAAATAAATGGAAAAGCAACCATCACATCCCTCCGTCTTTTTTGCATTTCATCTCTCTGCATTTACTTTCTCCAGTTCATCTCGCACACTCGATCCCTAGCTACTACTCCTAGGGCTAGTTCTTTTGGCGGCTTCCCCAGCTTTTCCCACAAGACTAGTCACAGTGGAGAGTAACAATAAGGCGCCTCACTCATTTATTTGGGCTTCTAAACTACTATTCCGTCCTGGTTTATTCCTCACCATTGTAATTTGTGCTAAATTTTGACCAAATATTTAACTGGTTTTTCCTCACCATTGTAATTTGTGCTAAATTTTGACCAAAAATTTGACACAGATTACAATGGGGACCAATAAACCAGGACGGAGGTAGTAGTTATGGGATTACTAATCTAGAAGCCTAAAAAACCGGCCCCTGGTACTCCTACTAGTAGTAGTGCTCAAGTTGGAATTCCAATTGCACGGCACAACCTGTTAGGCAAAAAATTCGATACAGGGTGTAGGAAGCGGTTTGGGAATTTGCATGCCTTTCCAACCAATGAGATACTCCGTACAAAGTACGACAGAGAAATAACCACAGAGAAGGAAGCTAAAAGTAAACAATCAAACGAGCATTTTTGCATTTGTTTTGCATTGAATCGTTTCACAAGCTTGACTAGTGTTGTTTTTCCACTTTTACAAAAACCGCATCGTAATGTTAAAACGTGCATTTGCACGTACATAAGTAATAGTAGTACTCCCTCCGTCTAGGTGTATAAGTCTTCCCTCCTTCTTGGTCATGGTGCACAACCGAAGATGACTTATTGACCTGGACGGAGGGAGTAGCACAATCTGCAAGCATATATCGAGAGAGACGTGTAGTGTGATAGTATATAGTAAAGTTTGTGCTATATGCACGTACTTGCAAAATGCGTACGAATACACAAGGTTTCCAAACTTTCCCTTTTACATACTTAATTAAGGACGCTAAAAATTCCTAAACGTTTGGGATTTATCATTTGTGTCCCAAAACTAATGAGATCGCCTTACGAAACAAAAATTATACTCCTCCTAAAAGCCATGGCGCTCGCAGGAGCGCTTGCGGCGTGCCACGAGTTCCCTGGTGCGTGGCTGTTTCCCAGCGCGCCGACACAATGCCTCTTCCTCAGCCTCGCAACTCGCGAGGTGCTGATTGGCCGCTTGCCGGCGGGCGAGCGCGTTCTCACTGGTGTGGTGATCCGGCGCCAACAGGTACTCCTCCTCGCTGGAAGCGTGCACCCGGTCCACGTACCGCCAAGCGTAGATGAGGCGCTTGGGCCCGACTGCACTCAGGGCGTCGGCACGGGCGTCCTCCGCCACCCTCACGGCCCTCGCACGAGCCTTCTGCCAAAGAGCCAATTGCCTGACTCTCTCGGACGCGACATAGGCCTCCCAGGCAGCTTGTTCCCCGGTGCGCTTCTCTTCCTCGGCCTTCTTCTCCGCCTCTATTTTGGCGGGCTCTGCTGGAGGCAAAGCCTCCCACAAGGCGACATCCATTTCTTTCCAAAGCTCCTCAAGGCTGGGGGGCTCGGCGGGCGGCGCGGCGTTCTCCTCGTAGCGGGGAGCCGACGCGTCCTCCGGCGTGCGTGCTGGCGAGATTGGGAACGCCGACGCGTCCTCCTCGACGCGTCGCGGCGAGGAGTGGAACACCGACACGTCCTCCTCGGCCAGTGGCAGCGAGGAACGGAATAGCGACGCGTCGCGTAGCGGCGAGGAGCGGAACACTGACGCGTCCTCCTCGACTAGTGGCGGCGAGGAACGGAACGGCGACGCGTGACTGTCCGCGTGGTGCTGCGAGGGGCTCCTAGGGCTTGGGAGGGGCGATGCCATGGTGGTCGACATGAGAGGGAGGGGGAGGAGATAGCGATGAACGTGAACGTGAGGGGGAGGAGATAGCAATGTCGTGGGAGGCGCAGTATTTATAGCGAGCAATGGCACACCTACGTAAGATATGGACTGAGCTGCACTGACTTAACTGTAGGTCCAGTTGCGTCAGTGACATGTGGGCCAGACCCATGTTGGGCCCATATGTCAGTGACCGAATGCACCTGCAGTAAAGTAACAGCTACGTGGGCATATTTGTTGGAGTAAATTACGGGGGAGCAAAGGGGTGGAAATATTGCTGGTCACAATGGATTGGACGAGCGTGGGGGGAGGAGAGTCATGCATGCAGATTTTTTCACACGGGGTGGAGTGGTGGGACCGCCGAGGGAGAAGGAGAGTTTGGCAGGCATATTATTTCCACACATGGAGAGGAAAAGATTTGGATACGAACGGGCTTCCTGCAGGTATGGGGAACGGTGCATAATAAGTCATCTTGCATGACGGGCTAGGTATAGTCTCAAGTCATTAAAAACAAACACGCCCCACACATGTTCATATTTCAAGGTGCACTAAATTATTGCATGCGATGATTAAGGCTGGCCATAATGATGGTATCTTAGCACACGGGAATAGCAAACATGCTGATGTGGCAAAGAATTAAAGAAGAGAGGGGGGTTAGAGTAACTACTGTTCATGCATGCATTGGTAAACACATTTTTTTGTGGAGAACGACAGCACCAATTGAGTACTTTTGCAGACTTCAAAAACTATTCCACAATGTGTCAACATTCACAATGTCAAATCAATATTTTTACACTCATTATAAAATGTAGTTCTTATACTCATTATAATCAGTACTCCCTCCGTCTAGGTGAGCAAGTCATCTTAGATTGTGCATTGTGACCAAGGAGGAGGGGAAAACGAGAGATCTTAATGTTTATTTGCTAATTAATAGCATTGCATGCAATGAACTAACCACTGCATGTCGTGGCTGGTAGTCTCAAGACATTAAAAGCATGCACACCCACATCTCCTATTAGTTGATATGTCAAGAAACAAGAAACAAGGTAGAAGTTAATGCACCACGCCTAAGTGTTTTGGGAATATTGTATCGAATGAGTGTACTGGTGTGGCTGGTTAATTAATATAAGGTGATGTTCAAAAAAAGTATAAATTTGGTCAAACACTTTGCAAACGGTTGACGGGAGTAAAAAAGGACGAGAGGGAGTATCATGCATGCGGAGTAGGCAAAAAAATTGCTTGTCCCAAAAAAGGCAAAAAAATTGCTCATTTATAGCCGGTCGAAGTCTCCAAGGGCGCGACCGCGCGAGGGAGGCGAAGGTCGTGGGAGGTGCGACGTTTGACGGAATTAAGTGAAGTTACATCCACGCGCCGGCATGGCGTGCGAACAGGCAGAAGCTATACCGTCAGGCCTACGATATGGGTCTAGTAGACATGACATCTAGTGGGTCCCGCATAGTTCTCGAGAACTCTTTGGGGGCTTGCAACCATTTATCCACCGGGCAAGCCAGCAACCCCACGCCGTTCGCACGCCCTACTCGTCCCCGTATTCTACCTTACAACAGTTCACTCCCAGTCGTCCCGTCCTTTCACATTAGTTCGCTCCCAGTTTTTTTTGCGGGGTACAACAGTTCAACTTCTCCTAACCCTCCTCCAAAATCCATGGCCTCCCAAATCTCCATGGTCGCCGCTGAGTACCAGGTTAGAGCCATCACCGGCGATCAGTTCATCATCATCTACACACGTGGATCCGAGACGGTGAAAGCATGGCTTGCTCGCTTCCTACGCATGTTCAATAGTTCAACGGATGAGTGGGTCCCTGGGCTAGATGTTGAGTACACCACAGTCCTGGGACGAGAGAAGGATCTAAAGGACGAAGAGAGGAAGAAGCCCATCGTGATCCAGGTTTGCGTACATAATGTTTGCTTGGTCTACCACATATGCCATGTCGATGTTGAGTGCCAGGATTTTAAGAACTTCCTCAAGGACAAAAGAGTGAAATTCGTTACTGCAGGCTTTAAGAACGACAGTGACGTCCTGCGTCGGATAGGTCTTGTTGTAGGCCAGCCCTTCGATCTCCAGAAGGCAAGCCTGGTGTCCTCCTCTCAACCTTCAATGCTGACCCTGGCAGCAGCCATGATTGATCTTTCATACGCTAAACTGAAGAAACCTCATCACGAGTTTCATCATGCATGGGAGTCGAAGACATTAGATGAAGATCACATCCTGTACGCAGCAATGGATGCCTACCTTTGTTTAAATATCTACAAGGGTTGGATGAAGAAGCAGAGCTCAGTGTCCGGTTCAAGCAAAGAAGCATCGGCGAAGAGGAAGAGGGACGAGGACGAAGTCGAGGACGTGGAATCAGACTCTAAATAGGTGGCAGTGTCGTCGCTCATGCTGGTTCTACTCCAGTGTCAAGCGGACTAGTTGCTTATTAGTTTATTTTCAAGGGTGTGTTGTGCTGAGGCCCCAACAGAACTATGTTTATGTTCTTTCTCGTTCTTTGAACTCTTTAGTACGTACAGTAGTACTAGTACTATGTCTTACTATTGTTCTTCTTGCAGTTGGTACTACTGCTCGTATCTTCGTGTTCCTACTGTACTTAATACGTTCGTACTAGTAGTATAACTAGCCGCCAACCCGTGCATTCGCACGGGCTAGTATATACATTGTTTGTAAACAAACTGAATTATTAAAACCCAATAGCATAAGACACATATACCAAAAAATGATTTTATTTCTATGTCAAAAATACTACCAAAGTAGTATGTAAAAAAACCAATGGTTATTCTACAGTATATTATGCAGCCAGCAAGCTTTGATATGAACTGTCTGATCTATTTGTATATCAGCTAAACAAAAAACACTTTAGAATTACCAATGCCGGTAATGGAAAACTAATAAATTCATATATATCAATGGATATTGAGACATATTCACACAACTAATTTTACTTGCTAATCTTAACCAACTAACTTAAGTTTGCAAGAAAATTTCATGCACACTTTCTTATTTTATTTTAATCTAAACAATGGTTTTGTGCTATCACGGTATTCACATTCCTATATGTTGACACAATTCTTGATGGCATTAAGATCAACATTATACTAACTCGTGTTACATGTCCTCTTTTGAGATTAGGTTAATCTCCACCAAACCTGTCGTGCTCCCCCACTTATCCTTATAACTTGTTAGGAAGCAGTTCCAGCATAATCAATTATCTTGATATGAGTAGCCGTGCCAAAGAGTACTACATGTCATGTTGTTTACATCATGAAATTCCTGCAAGAGTGGATAGAAATCTCAATCAATAACACTAGCGAGATATCTATAGGAGCTCTCAAAAGGCAACATCTTACATCGTACAACTATAAAATTAGATGGGATAAATAGTTCACTTATGACCCAGATATATAAAGGCGAATAACTGTGAGGACATCCTCTCCTGTATAATCCATCCTTTTTGGGCAACTCTTGGATAATCCATCTTTGGATGTAAAAAAGGAAACGGGCATGCAATCGTGAAGTCTAATAGGATAGCAAGCCTGCAGGACTTGTCGTCCTTTGCATCAACACAAATAATATATTATCTTCCCTCATCCTCCAAATCCGAACATCAATTTTTTAATCTAAATTCATGGAAATGGACATGTAGGATACTGGGTGTCATCATTGATCACGTTCGTCGTAAATATGTGGATGGAAAGATTGCCTAGGTTCATCCAACTGAAAAGGCTGAGAAGAACAAAAATTGAATATATATGGGAAACCTCAAGGTGCAACAACTTATATATTATAGTTAGAAAATTAGATTAAGAAAAAGTATACTTATACTACCCGCATATATGAAGGCGAACAACGGTGACCCTTTGAAAAAAGTATACTTGCTATCCTCTCTTTGATAATCCATATTTTGTTGTGGGCAGCTCTTTAATGTTCCATCTTACAACATTATGAGCAAAATGGTTCAAACACACACTCCTTGAATTAGGACTGCAAGTCTGTACAACCTGTGACCCTTTGCATCAAAAAACTATTATATTAATTAGCTTGCCTTGGAAGTTGGAATCCAAATCCAAAACAGCAAATACCAGAAAATAAATCTAAGTGAATCAAAATCCACTATGAGACTCTAAGCGACATGATATTTCTCACATAAATATTGGTAGTTTTCAAATTTGAGTAGATTAACTATAAATGTCAAAGTGATACGACGTAGATTGCACAATTAAATATGTAGATGGAAAACGATGTTTACTTACAATCCACATATATGATAAGAAATAAGGGTTAGTAAATTCTCTCTGGGATGGTCAATCCTTATTTTTTTGGTCCACTCTTTTATGTTATTTATTATGACACATAAATGGGAAAACAACACATACACACAAGGTGTGCAGTCAAATAGGAACACATCCGCAAGCATCTTACATCGACTATCTACTTTTGACTATATGATCTCTTATCAACCTAACGAATGCAACTGATAGCTGCGGTCAGATGCAGGAGATGGGTGTTTGAAAGCCATGGAGGAGATGGAAGCAACTCCACCACATCATGACCAGAGCACCTAGCGTGCACGCTCCAGTCACCTAGCAAAACTCATCTGAGTAGAAATTAGAAATTAGAGGAGAGAGCCATACACACCTACAGTACATGCCAGTATGCCGCACACACGGACAAAATGGCAATTCCTGCTTAGCCCGTGTTCAGTGGCAGGGCTGATCCCGATGTCATGTCTCGTGTGAAGAAAGGGTGTCGATTCCTTCAGAGGCTCTCGACCTGGACGGGGCTATTAAGAATTCGGGGGCAGCGAAGCCTGTTTCCTCCAAGACATAAGTCATGAATGATCGGGCCTCCGATGGCAGCAAAGCCTATTGCGGCTAGGACCGAGATTGGCAGCTAGTGTTCTGTCGTAGCACGGATCTCGGTGGTGCACCAAGGGACATATGGGAACAACTCAACCGATCTTGATATAAGCTCCATTGTGTTTTGGTCTATGGAGTTGCGTTTGAATACAATCTTAATACCAATTTGGCTATGTTTTTACATAGGAGATCGCCTCGCGAATATGCATCTTGCGGCATCAGCCAGGGTGTAGAAGTATTCTACAATTTGATCTTCTCCATCATGCTGACAAAATACGTGGATACGCTTCCATGAGTCCAGCTTGACACATAATAGGAACAAAATCTTAAAGGAATAATTAATAAAGAAAGAAAGGGATAGGATTCCGCCAGGAATCCATTTTAACGTGATTGCCTTTCTTTGCTCGCTGGTAACTATTTTTTTAAATTGTTTCTATTTCAGATATACGCATCCAAGAGTGCAGGTTGACACATAATAGGAAAAAAATCATAAAGGAATAATTAATAAGAAGGAAAGGAAGAGGATTCCGCCAGGAATCTTTTTTAAGGTGATTGCCTTTTTAACGTGATTGCCTTTCCTTTCCCATGCGAGTTATTTTCTCTAATTTTCGTTGGTAACTATTTTTTAAATTGTTTCTATTTTAGATATACGCATCCAAGAGTGCATGTTAACACATAATAGGAAAAAAATCGTAAACAAATAATTAATAAGAAGGAAAGGGAGAGGATTCCGCCAGGAATCCTTTTTAAGGTGATTGCCTTTTTAACGTAATTGCCTTTCTTTCCTATGCGAGTTATTTTCGCTGGTAACTATTTTTAAAATTAATTTTATTTCAGAGATATGCATTCAAGAGAAACAGGAGAAGAATACGTGAGGCATACTTTTTAAGGCGAATTATGAGTTTGGTACAGATACGTGAGAGATTGTGAGTTGGGGCACGGGAGAGAGATACATGATTTTTATTTCTCATTGGAGAGATAAGGTGAGACGTGAGAGCTTGAGAGACTAAGGTCATGAGAAGATATATGTGAGTTTTTTTCGGTTTATTTTTTTCTCTGAGAGTCCATCTACACCGTAAAAATACGGCCCCACCAGATTAATGGCTCGTAAAATCTAATTAACGTGGTAGTTTTTAGGGAGTCTGTAATTAGTATAGGTATAGATTTGGGTCAGTCGATTTGTGAAAGAAGTTCGACGGAGCGAAGGAAGAAGACGATAGAAGAGGTGGAAGAAGCCCTTCTAGCCATCCATGTTGCATCAAATAGCTCACATGAGTCGACTGACCCAAATTGCTCCTTCAGATTGCAGGATCCACGTGGCATTCAAGGTCTCGAAGGTAGATTCCGCGTCCGCACCCGGTTTGCGGGCTCGACGCGCGCGCGACCGGCTTCCGCCGCGACAGCCACCATGCGTGCCTCCTCCGCGCGGGCGGAGACGACAATGACACGCTAGTTCCTCCTCGCCGGCGTGCTGGAGCACGCGCTCGTCCTCCTCTTCGTACGCTGCCTGCATAGACGCGGCTCCACCAGCTGCTCGCGTGCTTGGCAGCGCGGCGGCATCGCGAGGAGGGACTGCAGACGACGTGAGCGGGCGAGCCTTCGGCTTCATGGCACAGGGATGGCGGCGACACGGCAATGATGGGCGAGAAATTGTTGGCCGGAGTAGGCGGGCCGGCATGCGCAACAGCGGCGGCGGCATATTGACGAGTGTGCGTGTGGGAGCTTACTTTAGTTTTAAGTATAAGGTTGGTCAAACTTAAAAGAAAAACGTACTAGTACACGTAAACATTAGACTTAAGCAGTGCTTTTATTAGTTAGTACCACAGCCACGATACGGAATCATGTGCAAGCGCGTGAACCACGGTCGATCGAACGGTGCGTCACCGTGTCGCCTCGAAGGACATCCACCGAACCTTTTTGTGTGTGTGAAAACAATCCTCGAGTATTACTCAACTTTTTTTTTGTGAAAATTCTTGACGCTGCAATATTTCCATATATTTGAATTTAGCTGCAGTTCGTGTTTATTTGGATTTGGACGTTTTAGGTGCGCCCTAGTTTTTTTTAATACTGATTTTGTGTGTGTGACTGAGAGAGAACGTGTGTATGTGACCATATGTGTGTTGTGGCAGAAGGGCAATGTGGAGACGTTGTGCGTGTGATACAGACATAGAGAGGTGTGAATCTGCAAATGATCATGCATGAGTGAGACATAGACAGATGCCGATACGTTGTGTATACATGAGAGAACGGTCTTCTAGTTTACTTGTGTGTGTGTGTGAAAGAGAGAGAGAGAGAGAGAGAGAGAGAGAGAGAGAGAGAGAGAGAGAGAGAGGAGCATCCGTAACACAACAACCATCTCTCTCGATTCGTCCATCCCTCGTACGGTTGCATGCAACACATGCATCAACGCGCACATTTTGACACCCTCACCCGGCCCCTGCCCACCTCAAGGCCCTCACAATCTCTTCGTGAATACCCATTTCTCTCCTTAGGTTTATTTTCTCTCAATATCTGACACACACACACAGAGAGAGAGAGAGAGAGACACACGTAGCACAACACACACACACACACACACACACTCCCCCGAGCACACAATTCATCCCCATCCAAGGTTATACGGCGACCACTCTCGCTTGTGCTTCTTTGCACCCCAACATGCACAACACCTCAATCTTCAAAGAGGGCAATGAGCAGATCGAAGACGGCGACCACACCGCGCTAGAGAATGCGGGGTCATTTGGAAGCAGGGTGATGTGACGACGGCTGACTGACTCGTCCCCTCGCCCTCTCTCTCTCTCTTGTACAAAATTACCAATCCCTCTCTCCCCCGCACAAAATTGTCAATCCCTCAACCCACGAGATCCTTCCCCTCTCGTCCATGTTTTTCCTGCTCTCTCATCAAACATGTTGTCTCTTCTCCTTCCATGTATACAGAATCCAGATGCACACGCATCTCATGTATATTGCATGTATGCATCTTTCTCACAGACCTAACTTCTTCCTCTCTCTTTCTCTCTTTCTCTCTCTCTGTCTCGTTAGGTTTGATTCCTACTCCCTCATCCACATACATACAATCTTTCCTGTCCTATCTGCTCCATCTTCAAAAGTTCTCTCTGCACGTTTCATTCACAGATTGGGATATGTCAAAATGTTGCTTCTATAATGGCTGATGTAGAGTTATGGTTGTTCTTGTTGCATCCTACAAAGTAATAACTGTGAAATGCATTTAGATTCTCATTTGACTGGGATTATGTGAGTTTGAGCATGTTGTGAAGTACTATAGACCTTGTATACATCTTGGGATTCGACAATGATTGTAACTATTGAATTGTATAGACCATTACATTGGAAGTCAATAGCCTAATATATTGATTTCACAATTTCAACAATGATTAGTTCACTACAAACTAAGAAAACAAATGTGTACTCCCTCCATTTTTATATAAGTCCGCGTATTAGCATTGGTCAAAGTCAAGTTTTGTAAACTCTCAAAAAGCTTATAACAAAAAATATTAACATATACAATAACAAATAAATACCATTAGATTCATTATTGAATGTACTTTCACATCATACATATTTGTTATGGTAAATGTTTATATTTTTCTATAAACTTGGTCAAACTTTAGGAAGTTTGACTTCGGTCAAACCTAATATGCAGAGTTTACTACTACTACTCGCTAGTTGCTTAGCCGAATCACTCAACACGCCACACGGGGAGTCCAGTGTCACAAAATTTTGAGGTCGGCGGGAAAATCTCCCGCGACCCTGATTCGAGCAGTGGGAAGTTACCATCATAGCCTTCGGAAACAGGCCTACAGATGACGCTTGGTAGGGGGCTGTTTTCGTAACTTCAGGTTCACCCTACCCAGCCAACCCCACCCTGGCACCCAGAGTAGTACACCTAAATACTCCCCATTTTCTATCCCCACCGCAAAATAGACTTCTCCACGGTACCGCAGCCTTCGTGCTCCTCCCCTTTACATCGGCGCACTCGTCCACCGCAGCGCATCTGCCTCATCGACGACCTCGTACGCCGCACTGGAGCCGGTCCACCATCGTCGTCGTACACGGAGCCTCTTCCCCGGCATCATCTTCCACGGTCTCGGGTCTGCTTCCCGGAAGCCGACGCCAAGCGCAGAAGTACCACCGTCATGGACAATGAACTGACTCTCATTGCCGACCATGACTCACAGAGGCCTCCGCGACCATCATTCTCCTCCTCGATTGGTAATGTGTGTATTGAATCACTTAGCAGTACATGTGCAGTTTCATACCTACCCTTCAAATTTCCTGGGTGCTATTGTTCCCGTAAAAGCAATTGGTTATAGCCTTCATTGTCCAACAGAATATCAGCTTGTAATTGTGCGTCGCTCCTATATTGCGCTGTGCTTGGGTAGGTTTTTCATCTGCAACCAGTAGTGTGGCAAATGATGGAAAGGTTTTTAGAACTAGCAAAATGCCTATGCGTTGCATGCATCAAGATGCATTTGTATGAGTAGTTTATCTTGTTGGAGATGCTCTAACATGGCAGACGAGTGCTTTAATGTTGCCCACAAGATGCACGAGTATTACTAGTAGTATATTTTTCTTGCCATGTTGAGATTTTAAAACCACGAGTGCGAACATGCAGAGGAGCAATGAAGACCAAACACGGGATATTCGGGACATCTTCAAGGAGCGTGGCAAGTTAAAGAGGAGCTGCACCGAACCTATAAAACGAGCTTTGGTAAGTAACACCCTTTCAATTACTTTCATGTAGCCTCATGTTCTTCGATGTGTATATGTTGTAGTTTCTGTTTCTCTTAAGCGTGGTGTTCTTCGATGTGTAATAAGAAGAGTCTTAATCGTCCTAATGCTTTCGTTTTTAGCTTGATGTAGGAAGTGGGTGTTCTCACCTTGTAGTCTGTTTTTATTTATTTTTTCCTTTTGAATTCACTTCTCCGAGTTCTGTTTATCTGGCTTCTACTAAATGGATCTAGGTTGCTCTGAGTATTGATCTAAAAAAGAAGTAACTTCATGTGAGGATGCAGTTCCTGCGAGGAGGGAAGTATGGTCAACCTCGAGATCATGTTTCCAAAATGAGGCTGGATTACACACAAGGTGCCAGTTCCCTAATGATGTTGGATTAGACACAAGGTGCAAATTCCCAGATGATGCTGGATTACACACAAGCCAGATGGAGTCGTCAGCTGTTCGTGTCCTCGTGGCATTAGTAAAGGCTGAAAGAAAGTGTGCAGCAGCCCTTGAGAATGTAGCTGAGTTCTTGAAGAAGCGAAAAGAGCAATTAGATGCTCTCTTCACCCAAGCCAAAGAAGAGATGAAAGAAGCCAGAAATAAGCTAGCAGAGGCAGAGCAGGCTAGGCGTCTCCTGCTATCTAAAATTGTTGTCAATACAAAATTTCCTTCATAATAGCTAGGTTCAAATGTTTATCCAGTCAGCATGCCTGTTGTGATGTCCGTGCATCTACTGATGTGGCACAAAATGTTTTGTTTCGGGTAATGTAATAACAGCAATTACTTTCCAAACAATAACAGACGAAGCATTGGACATGGTATAGTTCACGCGCAAGCCCGACATTCCAAGTTCAACTTCCAAATCAAACTCATGTTCACAAATATCTGCACATTCATACATAATGTCCACAACCATGTTTCACTTCAAAGCCAAAAAAATGTGAGGAGAGTTATAAATAAAGAAAATCCTCTACTAGTTCCTACTACCAATGCGAGCACAACAAGTCAAGACCATGCGTAAATTAATTATATTTTAGTCATTTTTGGTGTTCTAAAATGCATGTCGGCTCGCGGAAGGACGTGTTGCCGGCACACGCGCGGATTTAATGAAGGTAGGCGGGGCAGTCTTAAGCTGGTTGCACGCGGCGAGGAGGCGTGCTCAGCCGGGCCTGCAGCGAGTGCGGCCCTCTTGGCCGGCGCGCCGGTTCAATGCCTGCGTTATGAGAGGTCGCGTCCGTGTCAGAGCAATCACTCCCTCCAGTCGTTTTTTGTTTGGGTATAACAAAATCTCGTTTTCCATTCACATTTTACAAGTAAAGTTCGTGGACAAACTTTGACCCAAAGTACGATGGGGACTAGTAAACCAGAATGGAGGTAGTAGTTTTTTTAATCGAAGAAGGGTTTCCCCTTCCGATTTTCATTAAAGAAAACCAGCATCTAAATCTAAACCATAGTATTTGCCGTAGAACTACCAGGTTCAACATCTCGCAACATAAACCCATACAACCTCCATCGGAAAAAAAACATACAACCATACGCCAAGGAGGTACGTAGTACTATGAATTCCATTTTCGCTCCATACCAATCGTTCTAAAAACTACTTACTACTTATAACGCGCCATTGAAAATTGAAACTCTTAACCCCGCTAAAAAACGATATTTTAAACGTGGCTACTCGATCTGTGGCAACTGGCGAGCCACCGCGCTCCAAGTCGTTCACCTGTGGTCCCGACCATCAACTCCTACGGATCAAATTATCACGCGAGCTGACTATTCCTACAAAGGTGCTCCACCACGTACCCGGTACCCGCGAATGCAGCAACCGTGCCCCTAGGGTTTTAGAGTTTATTTGTTAATGTTGCCTTTACGTAACACTCATGTGTGCGAGACAGCGAGAGGCCGACTGCGTGCGTGCGCCTCTTCTCTTCGTATATGTACTCCACCATTTGTCTGGTGTCCAAAAAATTATAATAACTACTAGCAATGTGCCAATGCGTTGCCACACGATCAAAGTAGATTAATCATTAATACATATTCACCGATTTGATAGAAAAAAGTCTAGCTTTGAAATACGTATATCACTTATGTTTCACTCAAAATATATTCCTTTGGCGGTTTTGATGAGATAAGGGAGGAATGTTGTTGGTTTCAAGATTCGAGAAGTGGTATATGTCTAATTTCTACTCTTACTAGCAAGATGCCCGTGCGTTGCACGGAACATCAGGACCTTGTGGGAGAAAAGGATGAACGAGGGAAGGCCTTATCTGCAAATGTGGTGAAGAATGTGGGTAAATTGCCATATTTTCCTTCCTATCTGTCAGATATAAATCAGACGACCTACATTGCAGGATGGCAGGCCCACCATCATCACCGACTCTATTTTTTATCCCTACTCTTATAATAAGCATTGTCGGTGATGATCATGTGCCTGCCATCCTGCAATATAGGCCGTCCAATCTATATCTGACGGATAGCAAGGAAACTATGGCAATTTTGCAAAAAGATACCCACACCCCTCTCCACATTTGCAAATAAGGCCTTCCCTCGTTCATCATTTTCCCCCACAAGAAAAACTACTCATACAAATGCATCTTGATGTTCCGTGCAACGCATGGGCATCTTGCTAGTTGTTGCAAAAAGCCCATATGTGTGACAGAGAGGGCGAGTGGAGGAGGACAGAGTGCATGTGTGACAAAGACACAAGGAGTATGTGTGCGATAGGTATCAACTTAAAATGAGGCGATAGTGTGTGTGTGTGTGTGCACGATCGAGAGGGCGTGTCTCAAGAAGGGAAGAAAAATCTACATAGATACAAGGAGCGGGAGAGAGACATGTATGCGATGGTGGAAGCACGAGTGTGCGGGTGTATAAACCTATCTAGAGGCTAGCTAGTCGATAAATGTTTGTGAGAGAAATACGAGTCGGCGTGCGAAAGCGCGAGTTTTGTGTGTATGAGAGAGAGACAGTAGTCGGGAAGGGAGTGGAAGCAGGAGTTGTGTGTGTGTCTGTGAGAGAGAGAGAGAGCAGACGGTGTCGGGGTTGTCTGATCGGTAAACAAATGAATAATGTCAGTCTGGGATGGAGACGAAAAGGAGACCGCAACAAATGTTGTGTCTATAGGAGAGATAGAGAGATTAATTTTAGTGGTATGAGTCATATGTAGAGACATATAGGGTGTGTGAGAGAATCCCATAGAGACAAAGACAAAGTGAAAGACGAGTGGAGACTGTGTGTTTGGCGGTGAAAAAGAAAGCTTAGGTACCGAGTGATACCAGAGAACAGTAGAGACGTGAGAGATAATGAAAAACGTGTAATGTATAATGATAGGGAGAGTGTGACACTTTTTAAGGGAGACCTCGAGAGACCATGTTTGTGAGGATAGGAGCAACATGAAGTGAGCGTGCGGGTGAGCTGGAGAAAAGAGAGTGATAGCTACCTGAAGGAGCATGCATGCGAGAGAGATGGGCGTGAAAGGAGTGAACAAAAAAGGGATTCAAATATTTCAATTCGAGATGATGATACATGTAATCCATACTCGAACCAAAATTGATCTATCAAACATGCATACTCATATGAATTCACACACATCTATATTATTTAATATGTAGATATTACTAATCCATACATTTTAGTAGAACATAATTAGGTTAAAAAATTTCGAATTCAACCTTAAGATTTCGAGATCGTTGTATTTGTAAATCATATTATACATATAAAGGAGCAGAATTCTTTGTTGTGCTTTTGAAAGTATATATAAAAATGATGTATATAGAATGTAATTCCAATTGAAAATGGATCCTGCCAGGAAAAAAAAGAATACAAACAGGATTCGAATTGAGTTGGCACGGTAAACGTGCACTCTGCAAAATTTGAACGAAGCGGGGAAAGTCGCAGTAACCGCCCGAAACCAAAATCTGCGAGATGGAAATCACTACTGCCTATCCCTGCCACGCAAAGCCTATATGCTGGATTTCTATAGGTTTCGATAGGGGTAGGTTTGTAATTTCACCCAAACGTGATGTAACAGCCTCTCACCCGGATTCATACACGGTGGGCGCCAAAACACAGTGTGTCCTCGGCCGAAATCGACTCCCTCCCCGATTCATATTCATACACGGTGGGCGCCAAAAACAAACTCTCGTCGGCAAATATTCGGTGCATGCGAGATTACCGTCCTATCCCCAACCGACTAGTGTTGCTGTGATGTAGTAGAAATTTGAAACGGGGGCTATGTTTGTAAATTTCCTCGCATTTGAGACAAGCGTACCCTGAATACATGGTTCCCCTTCCTCTCTACCTCCCTTTTCCCCATTCGTACTCTGTGGGCGCCAAAACACCCTCTCCGCCCCACCCTCCTCCGTCCGCCGCCGCCGTCCGCCACCCCATCCACCGCCGTCCTCCTCCACCATGCCGGAGCTGATACCCCAACACCGCCGTTCATTACAAGAGATCGACCTCTCTCATCCACGGCTTCGGACCGGGATCCTTGCATCCCGTCCTCTCGCTTCATCCCCGTCGTCATCCACCTTGCCGGCGCCGCTCCTACGACCGTCTCGTCCATCGCGCCCCGCTGCCACCGTCTACCCTCCTAGATCTGCTTCCACGCCGTCGACATCCATCGCTACCGCAGCACCGTCAAATTCTCAGCAGATGCGTACACGGCGCCGCACCAGAGGCGGTACTCTTTCGTATCCGCTCAACTTATTTATCGTAGCAAGAAAATAGATCGCCACTGCTTTACTCCGATTTCTTATCTTGGTTGCGAAGTTGCCTTTGTCCGGTTTGCACCTTCAGATCCGCCATGGCACGGTCAACACCATACTCGCAATGCTCATGGTTTTCCCCTTTTATATTCCACACTAGTTAAATCACAGTAGACTAAATTTCAAAATTGGGTCAGTCGATTTTTCAGAGCTCGACGGAGTTTGCCGGTGCGATCGAAGGGGCTCGGGTGGGGATGGTGGTGGGGCCTCGTCGAAGGAAGAAAACTTGACACGGGTGGGGGCGGGGGTGGCGGAGGAACACAGGCGGTGGGGCCGGTGGTTCGGCCTGCGGCCCGTGCAGTGTTCTGTATGGGAAGCACAGTATGTTCCTTGTTAGGAAGGGGAGCAGGGACATCTGCAGTCTAACAGCTGATAGAGCTGGCATGTACGTGATCGATAGGCTTTCAATTACTAGCGGCAATACAACATTGTAATTTCCAGCCAGTTCCACTTTCCCGATTTATATATCCTGGTTATGGTGTACCCCTGTTATGTACACTATGATCTGCCTAGTTGCTGTGTGCTCTTGTTATCATGGTTTGGCAATAAACTCTCTATAGAGTATATTATGAACCTATCATCTGCCAGCTATCCTTACTTCTGGAGCCTATTTTTTGTGTACTTGTGCCAGATTATATAAATGCACGCACCATATTACAGCAGACATGAGCTTTCTCATCAGAATCCAGTGATAGCACACAAGTGTTTACAGGGGCTCCCCTATATAAGAATATCATCTGCATTACAAATATAATCTCACAACTATTTATGTTTTCATGGTTCTCAGATATCATACGCAATTACAGTGAATATCAGAATCCGCGCATCAGAAGAATATTGTGGAACACTGCAATGACTTACAAAATTGGCACCAAGGCATTGAGTGCCATTCTGGAAGCAATGAAACTCGTACGCTCCCCACCTGTTGATTCTTGTTCAGAATATCATCCTAATGACTATTCTAACCTCGAGGAGTCAAAGGCAGATGGCCTGTCTTGTTCACCCATCAAGGTGCCTGTTCTAATTTGGCAAGGTTTTATTGATTGCATGTATCTTGCATATGTTGTCTTGCATTTCTTCTACTTTGTTGCACCGCCATCTGCTTAGTTTACTCATCATATATGTCGAGATGCCATGCCCATCCATTATCAATACATATTACATCTATCATCGTACCATGTTTTTCCACTCAAATGCTGTTCTGGTGCATCAGACATCAAAAAGGAAGAGGGTGATTGCCGAACCTGAAGGAGCACCAGCAAAGTCCTTAAAAAACGTGGTGGTGTTGGAGAAATCAGACAGCACCCCACTTATATTGGCTGTACAACCAGTGACACAAAACGTAGGACCGACTCTAGCAGACTGTACCCATACTTCACTGGCAACACCACTAGCCCCACCACACAGGACCTGCACTCCAGCAAAAGGTATACCGATTTCATTTGCCATAGCACCAGCTGTACCACAGAAAAATCCCACTCCAGCAAAAAGTACAGCAAGTCCACCGGCCGAAGACCTATCCCAACTGCAGAGATGGCCAATTCCTGCAGATTGGAACCCCATTCCATTTATTCCCAGTTTAAAAGACAATGCTTTCAATGTTGTTAGGGACTACGTGCATATATTCCCATCATGGGAAGATTGTTGTGAAGACAAACACCATTTTCACATCTTCCTGTCCAACTTACGTGTAAGTGCTATTATTCATGGTTATTATTTTCCTGTTTTCTGTTGATTGAACACATCAATGATTTACATTACATTGTTGTAACTAGGCGAGGGTCAATCTGGATAGTCATGACGAGCAAAGCTTGCTTGTGCTTTTCAAGGAAGCATTGCAGCAGTATCGGTGTTACCTGAGGAAATCACACTTTGATGGCAAGTCTATAAACGAATTTCCGGTGAAGTCTCCTGTGCTAAATTTAGAAGACATTGAATGGAAAAACCTTGTTATGCACTGGTCTCGTTCCCAGGATGAGGTACTGTCTATGAAATCACATGACAATTTGAACTTCTACTTTTCCGCATGTGCCTTACGGATCTTTTTTGCAGGAAATCTGCTCGAAGAAGAACTCCTGTTTGACAAGAACGATAGGATATCGCAAATATGCTGCCCGCTGCTTTGCTCTTGTTAGTACCTGTTGTCATGTATCACTGTACTTGCATACATACCTGGTTCATTATCTGACAGCAGTATGCATGATAGCTTGCTTGTCAATTGTTCGCTCCAAATTATTTGATCTGTATGAATGGTTACATTAGTGTAGAATATATCCAATGCCAATGTTTTTTAGCTCTGCATTGCTCTTGTAAGTACATGTTGTCCTTTATCAGTGTACTTATAATGACAGGTAGTTGTTCATGTACCATCACTCTGTAGCTTATTTTCCTTTGCCCTCCATTTTCTACACATCAGATCTATATTTACTCTTACCATAAGGTTGGTACTGAAGAAGTTTAGCTGTGCATTGCTCTTGGTTGTACCTTTTGCATGTATCGCTGCACTTACATTTATAGCTACTTGGTTATGTAGCATCACTCTTAATCTTATCTTAAATATTCTTCATTTTTTCGTATATTATCACATCTATATTTACTCTTAACAAAATGTAGAATAAAGGCAATGATTTTGAAGAAGATTCTGTGGTAAACCTCTTGAATTGCCCCCCCCCCCATCAGCATGGACAAGGCCTTTATAGAGCCTGTCTTCACCAATAATGTAAGTTTGTCCATCTTAAGCCTTCAAACTTTGTTGTATATATTTGGTTAGGCATGACTGCAACAGCTGTTTATTTTTGGTGTTTGCATCAAATTGCTTGTTTAAAGTTTATTATATGTAGTTCATAAACAAAAGTTCGTCCTTTGTCAATTTAAGTTTTCAGTTGTACAACCAAGTTCCTTCTTCATACCATGTAAATTAAACTATACAGAGCAAGTGATCTTCTTTTGCACTGCATGTATGCTTCTGTTCTTCATCTGTAATCCAGTGGTGTGGTGAACCTACCCACTACAGCACAATGTCATATTCTGCAATGTCCTAACTATGAACAATGTCATATCATTCTACTATTATTTAAACCGTCTCTTTGTTTGCCAATCTAAAATGGTATAAATTGACAGCACACTAACCACTGATACTTATGAGTTCTTGATCTGTAATCCAGTGGTGTCGTGAAGCTACCAACTCCTTCACAATGTCATTTCCTACCATGTCTTGACCTGAACAATACCATATTGTGTTAATGCAAATTTAAACTGTGTCACTTTATTCGTCAGTAAGAAATGTGATGAATTGTCAGCACTGATACTTTTATGTGCAAAACCTGTCATCTGTCTGCTTGTTTATCTTTCAGAGTGAGGAAGATACAAGTGTTGAACAAGCGCAGTCTCATCATCTTGCTCAGTTGCTTGCCCTGCAGCTCCCCAGTAGGGCTAACCTTTCTTGAACTCTATTGAAGTGTTGTCGGTTTTGTATATTATTTTGTCGGCGTGTTTATGTGCACTGGTGGAGATCTTTCATGCCCAGTGTATGTAATCTGCTATCTGCTTGTGCTTTATTATCATAATGGCGAACTTTGACGCCCAGTGGATGTAATATGTCGTAATTTCTTTATTGTATAGTCTAGGTTTTTTCTTATTCATGATGCTGCAGTTATTTTACTGTATATATATCCTGTCTTCGCAGTAAATCGGCCAAACCATAAAATTATGGTACATAATCGGGCCGTCATGCAATCACGATGTAGGTTGGGCCTGAAACGTGCCAATCAGCTCACGGGCCGGCAGCAGCCCGAAATGAACCCCGACCCATGATTGTGCGAATCAAATCACGGGCTTTTAACAGGCCGAAAAATTGTCTCGGTCCTTGTTTGGCCCAATCAAATATCGGCTACGAGCAGGCCGGATGCAAACCGGGCCGTAGTTAGGCCCAACTATATGACGGGCTTTTAACAGGCTGAAATTAATATAGGGCCGAAATGTTAAACGGGCCCTTAACATGCCAAAACTAATATCAGGCCGAATTACTAATGGGCCTTTAGCAAGTGGGCCCAAAAGCATAGTGTCCAGTTGACGGGCCGAATCTGATATGGGCCATATTTGAGCCCAAAGCGTCTTAAAGGGCCGGACCTGATCTAGGCCGTAATTTGGCCCAGAACGTGGTAGGCCTTTAACGGGCCGGATCTCATATGGGTCACTATTAGGCCCGAAGTGTGGCAGGCCATTAATGGACCGGATCAAATATGGGCCGACATTTGGCCCAAAACATGGCAGGCAGTTAATGGGCCGGCCTACTAGGGTACTCAAAATCTAGTGGGCCTACAGCTGGGCCGGCCCATTAATGTCGGTGAAATCTCGTGGTCCTTTAGCTGGGCCGGCCCATTATGATCCGCAAGAATCTAGTGGGCCTTTACCTGGGCCGGCCCATTACGGCACACAAAAATCTTATGGGCCTTTACCTGGGTCGGCCCATTATGGCCCGCAAAATCTTGTGGACCTTTAGCTGGGCCAGCCCATTATGGTCCGCAAAATCTTGTGGGCCTTTAGCTGGGCCGGCCCACTATGGTTTGTAAAATCTTATGGGCCTTCAGTTGGGCCGGCCCATTTAAACTTGATGGGTCGGTCCACGTGTCAACATATCATAGGCGCGTCTCGCCCATTGGATGAGTTGACACGTGTCTCCTCCAGCCAATGATGATTTTACACGTGGAAAATCCCCATTGGTCGTGGCTGTTAACGGGTTATTGGATCCAAAACCCGACCCGATAGCTTAACGGCGTTTCGTTACGGTGGATGCCATGTGTCGTTCACCCTTGACGAAAGCACTTCTGTGATGCATGATTTATTGTCATGGAAGTGCACACTTCCGTGATGATAATTTTGGTAATGTCATGGAAAACTTCTACGACAACACAGGTATGACTATCTTGATTCTGTCATAAATTTGTCATGGATGTACATGCATGACAAAAAAAGTGACCTACTGTGACAAACACGTATCATCACAGAAGTGTATTTTTTTGTAGTGTGTGAAAAAGCTTCAACCTGATAAGCTCGAACCCAAATCGGAGAAATGTGTCTTCATAGGATACCCAAAGGAGACTATTGGGTACACCTTCTATCACAGATCCGAAGGCAAGATATTCGTTGCTAAGAATGGATCCTTTCTAGAGAAGGAGTTTCTCTCGAAAGAAGTGAGTGTGAGGAAAGTAGAACTTGATGAGGTAATTGTACCTTCTCCCTTATTGGAAAGTAGTCCATCATAGAAATCAGTTCCAGTGATTCCTACGCCAATTAGTGAGGAAGCTAATGATGATGATCATGAAACTTCTGATCAAGTTACTACCGAACCTCGTAGGTCAACCAGAGTAAGATCCGCACCAGAGTGGTACGGTAATCCTGTTCTAGAGGTCATGTTACTTGACCATGACGAACCTACGAACTATGAGGAAGCGATGATGAGCCTAGATTCTGAGATGTGATCCATGTATGAGAACAAAGTGTGGACTTTGGTTGACTTGCCCGATGATCGGCAAGCCATAGAGAATAAATGGATTTTCAAGAAGACTGGCGCTGACGGTAATGTTACTGTCTACAAAGCTCGACTTGTTACGAAAGGTTTTTGACAAGTTCAAGGATTTAACTACGATGAGACCTTCTCACCCGTAGCGATGCTTAAGTCCGTCCGAATCATGTTAGCAATTGCCGCATTTTATGATTATGAAATTTGGCAAATGGATGTCAAAACTGCATTCCTTAATGGATATCTTAAAGTAGAGTTGAATATGATGCAACCAGAAGGTTTTGTCGATCCTAAAGGTGCTAACAAAGTGTGCAAGCTCCAGCGATCCATTTATGGACTGGTGCAAGCCTCTCGGAGTTGGAATATATGCTTTTATAGTGTGATCAAAGCATATGGTTTTATACAGACTTTTGGAGAAGCCTGTATTTACAAGAAAGTGAGTGGGAGCTCTGTAGCATTTCTGATATTGTATGTGGATAACATATTGTTGATCGGAAATGATACTGAATTTCTGAATAGCATAGAAGGATACTTGAATAAGAATTTCTCAATGAAAGACCTCGGTGAAGCTGCTTATATATTGGGCATCAAGATCTATAGAGATAGATCAAGACACTTAACTGGACTTTCACAAAGCACATACCTTGATAAAGTTTTGAAATTTTTCAAAATGGATTAAGCAAAGAAAGGGTTCTTGCCTGTGTTACAAGGTGTGGAGTTGAGTCAGACTCAATGCCCGACCACTGCACAAGATAGAGAGAAAATGGAAGTCATTCCCTATACCTCAACCATAGGTTCTATCATGTATGCAATGCTGTGTACCAGACCTGGTGTGTGCCTTGCTATTAGTTTAGCACGGAGGTCCCAAAGTAATCCAGGAGTGGATCACTGGACAGCGGTCAAGAACATCCTGAAATACCTGAAAAGGACTAAGGATATATTTCTCATTTATGGAGGTGACAAAGAGCTCATCGTAAATGGTTACGTCGATGCAAGATTTGACACTGATCCGGATGACTCTAAGTCACAAACCGGATACGTATTTTTATTGAATGGTGGAGCTGTCAGTTGGTGCAGTTCTAAGTAGAGCATTTTGGCGGGATCTATGTGTGAAGCGGAATACATAGCTACTTCGGAAGCAGCAAATAAAGGAGTCTGGATGAAGGAGTTCATATACGATCTAGGTGTAATACGTAGTACATCGGGTCCAATGAAAATCTTTTGTGACAATACTGGTGCAATTGCCTTGGCAAAGGAATCCAGATTTCACAAGAGAACCAAGCACATCAAGAGACGCTTCAATTCCATCCGCAATCAAGTCAAGGAGGGAGACATAGAGATTTTCAAGATACATACGAATCTGAATGTTGCGGACCCGTTGACTAAGCCTCTCTCACGAGCAAAACATGATCAGCACCAAGACTCCATGGGTGTTAGAATCATTACTATGTAATCTAGATTATTGACTCTAGTGCAAGTGGGAGACTGAAGGAAACATGCCCTAAAGGCAATAATAAAGTTGCTATATTTCCTTATATCATGATAAATTTTTATTATTCATGCTAGAATTGTATTAACCGGAAACTTAGTACATGTGTGAATACATAGACAAACAGAGTGTCCCTGGTATGCCTCTACTTGACTAACTCATTAATCAAAGATGGTTAAGTTTCCTAGCCATGGACATGTGTTGTCATTTGATGAACGGGATCACATCATTAGAGAATGATGTGATGGACTAGACCCATCCGTTAACTTAGCAATTATGATCGTTTAGTTTATTGCTATTGCTTTCTTCATGACTTATACATGTACCTATGATTATGAGATTATGCAACTCCCGAATACCGGAGGAACACTTAGTGTGCTATCAAATGTCACAACGTAACTGGGTGATTATAAATATGCTCTATAGGTGTCTCCGATGGTGTTTGTTTAGTTGGCATAGATCGAGATTAGGATTTTTCACTCCGATTGTCGGAGAGGTATCTCTGGGCCCTCTCAGTAATGCACATCACTATAAGCCTTACAAGCAATGTGACTAATGAGTTAGTTGCGGGATGATTCATTACAGAATGAGTAAAGAGACTTGTCGGTAACGAGATTGAACTAGGTATGATGATACCGACGATCGAATCTTGGGCAAGTAACATACTGATGACAAAGGGAACAACGTATGTTGTTATGCGGTTTGACCGATAAAGATCTTCGTAGAATATGTAGGAACCAATATGAGCATCCAGGTTCCGCTATTAGTTATTGACCGAAGATGTGTCTCGGTCATGTCTACATAGTTCTCGAACCCGTAGGGTCTGCACGCTTCACGTTCGATGACGATATGTATTGTGAGTTGTGTGATTTGATGTATCGAAGGTTGTTCGGAGTCCCGGATGAGATCACGGACATGACAAGGAGTCTTGAAATGGTTGAGACATAAAGATTCATATATTGGAAGGCTACATTCGAACACCGGAATGGTTCGGGTCGTTTCGGAGTACCAAGGGTTATCAGAACCCCCCCCC
>NC_041384.1:221206496-221213489 GCF_002162155.2 Triticum dicoccoides
ATGGTGGAAGAGAGGAGGCAGGACAAGGTGTGGCGCCGCCCCTAGCCCAAACCAAATTGGACTAGGGCTAGGGGCCGCCCCCCCCCCTTTCCTTCTCTTCTTGAAGAACTTCCTTCTTCTCCTACTAGGACCAGGAAAGGGGGAAACCTACTCCTCATTGTAGTAGGATTCCCCCCTTGGGTGCGCCCCTTGTGGCCAGCCCTCCTCCTCCCCTCCTTTATATACGGGGGAGGGGGCACCCCATAGACACACAAGTTGATCTTTAGCCGTGTGCGGTGCCCCCATCCACAGTTTTACACCTCGGTCATATTGTCGTAGTGCTTAGGCAAATCCCCTGCATCGGTAACTTCATCATCACCATCGACACACCGTCGTGCTGATGGAACTCACCCTCGGCCTCAGCTGGATCAAGAGTACGAGGGACGTATTGAGCTGAACGTTGTATGTGATCTCTCACTACATTGCTGGAAGTTTAACCTGAGTAGATCGTGTGCTTAGGCGAATCCCTGCGTCGGTAACTTCATCATCACCCTCGACACACCATCGTGCTGACGGAACTCACCCCCGGCCTTAGCTGGATCAAGAGTACGAGGGATGTACTGAGCTGAACGTGGCAGATCGCAGAAGTGTTGTGCGTTCAGTACTTGATCGGTTGGATCACGAAGACGTTCGACTACATCAACTGCGTTACTAAACGCTTCCGCTTTCGGTCTACGAGGGTACGTAGACACACTCTTCCCGCTTGTTGCTATGCATCTCCTAGATAGATCTTGCGTGATCGTAGGATTTTTTTTTGAAATACAGTGTTCCCCAACAAGTTGTTACGCTCATCCCTCTGCAACCACGACTTTGTTGCAAACCACTCGGAAGCGTTTCGTGCGACTTCACGAATTGCAACAAGTTGGTTGTTGCTGAAACAAAGACTTTGTGCGGAGACGTGATGTAACCTTTGCAATAATGGTATTGTTGTAGGAAACTTTGCAACTGTGGTGATGTTGCGGAAAAAATTGTCTCCACTTTTATGCAACAAAGGTAATGTTGCAGAATTTTTTTTGCCTTCACATTCATACAACATAGGTGATGTTACAGGAGCAAGTTTTGCAACATTACTGATGTTGCGGAATTTATTTGCAATAACAGGGTTGGCCCAGGTAGTAGGGCCTAGGCATGTGCACCAAGTCGTCATGCGAGTCGCGCGCCCTGACGATCCAGTGGACCAATGGGTTGTGATCTGACGGACACGCGAGCGACGGCTGCAGCGAGAAAGATCGGCCGGTTCATTGCAAGCTTTTTTCCTTTTTGTCTACACTTTTGTTCTTTTTCACTCTTACCTGTGGGTGCAGACCCCATTCCTTTCCCGTGAAATTGCACACACAAAATCTCACATGTAACTGCAGATGCAACAACCCACATGCAACTTTGGAGTGGTTTTTATTTCTATTTTCTATTCTTTTACACCATAGACATGACATCAACTTCCCAACAGCCACTCTCTTCCTCCCCTCCTCTTGCGCTGCTATCAGGACCCTAGACCTTAATGAAATCGTTAAGGCATCTTGGGAAAGAGCAAAGTTAGCAGGCATTGGCCCTTCCCTTGTAGACCGAGCGAGAGACGTGCATGCCGATTTGCACAACTGGGACCGCGAAATTCTAAAGGGTCCGAAGCGGAGAATTAATAAATTAAAAAAGAGTTAGAGAGACTGAGGCATGGTCCAATGAACATTGAATCCCCCTGCCATCAGAATGAAATTATGGTAGTAATCGAGAACCTCTTGGACTAAGAGGAAATCTTCTGGCTTCAGAGAGGCCGTGCGAGTTGGTTGATCCATTGGGATCGCAACACGTCGTTTTTGCATAACGCAGCCACGGCCAGAAAGAAAATGAATCTCTACTCCTAATGGAGGATTTGGTAGCCTGGTATAGTTTATTTTCGTCCAGTTTTTATTCGTTACCTCCCACCACCCCCACCAACTAGTTTTTCTCCTTTTCCATTATAAACCCAAATCTTATTGAAGAAGATATCTAGTTTCGTGCTTACTTTGGCAGGTTGTGATTCATTCCAATCACGTAAATAAATATGTAATTAAGAATTCAGAACTCGCACCATATATTTGAGATTACCTTTCTAAAATATAGACGTAATATTTTCCTCGATAACCTTCCAAAACAAAATGAGATATTCCTCAATAACAAATTATTAATCCTGCGCAATATCTCTACTCCTAATGGAGGAATTGGTAGCCTGGTATCTCTACTCCTAATGGAGGAGTTGCTAGCCCGGTACGGTTTATTTTCGTCTGGTTTTTATTCGTCACCTACCACCCCCACCAAGTGGTTTTTCTCCTTTCCATTAAAAACCTAAATCTTATTAAAGGAGATATCTTGTTTCGTGCTTACTTTGGCAGGTTCTGATTCATTCCTTTCATGCAAATATCTCAACTCCTAATGGAGGAGTTGGTAGCCTAGTACGGATTATTTTTGTCCGGTTTTTATTAGTCACCTCCCACCACCCCACCAACTAGTTTTTCTCCTTTCCATTAAAAACCCAAATCTTATTAAAGGAGGTATCTTGTATCATGCTTACTTTGGCAGGTTCTGATTCATTCCAATCACGTAAATAAATTGGTAATTAAGAATTCAGAACTCGCATCATATATTTGAGATTACCTTCCAAAAATATAGACATAATATTTTCCTCGATAACCTTCCAAAACAAGATGAGATATTCCTCAATAACAAATCATTAATCATGCGCACTATCTCTACTTCTAATGGAGGATTTGGTAGTCTGGTACTGTTATTTTTGTTCGTCACCACCCACCACCCCCACCAACTAGGTTTTCTCCTTTCCATTAAAAACCCAAATCTTATTGAAGGAGATATCTAGTTTCGTGTTTACTTTGGCAGGTTCTGATTCATTTCAATCACGTAAATAAATAGGTAATAAGAATTCAGAACTTGCACCATATATTTGAGATTACCTTCCTAAAATATAGACGTAATATTTTCCTTGATAACCTTCCAAAACAAAATGAGACATTCCTCAATAACATATCATTAATCCTGTGCACTATGTCATTATTATTATCTCCACTATTAATTGACTACCACAAGTTTTCTAAACAACAAAAGAATATATCTTTTATTTGTGGGCGTATGCATCCACGCGCCCCTACGGAGGACACTGTGCGCGACACCATGGAGGATGTCGCGACTGGGCCTAACACTTGCGTGATACTTGGGAATGCCAAGGCATGCATCACGATCTCAAGGACGGCCATGACGGAAGGCGTGTCGTCATACCACCACGTACATGTGTTCATGGAAACGGCCATATTATATTTCTTGTCATTAATACACAGAGACACACGGATTACATTCTCAAATCAAGAGTGTCCATTCAAATGTCAAGAAATTTGTTAAGGAAATGTGTCCTACAATACTTGGTAGTCGTCGTCATTCGTAGCAGCCATTCATGCAAACATATTTTGGAAATCGAGCACTGAATCAATTTGGAAATAAAACCATTAATGCAATTCATTAACTAGACAGTTAATTATGTATGTAGTTAATTAGGTCCATTTAAATAGAAATTATTATTTTTTGCACCCAATCAATTTTGGAACCAAGTCATTAATATAATTAATGGTTTAGGTAGACACTTAATTATGCCTATAGATAATTAGAAGTAGTGATTTTTTTCAATTAGGTGGGTAATTAGTTGATTTGGTTGGCAGTTAATGAGACAAGCGAAGAATTAGGTAGGTTGTTAATTATTTATGTAATTAATTAATTAAGCAAGAAGTTCATCGTGTTGAATCATTTTAAAAGTGCTCATTGGCAAGGACAATCAACAGGATCTCAGCGACATGGTCGAGCACCACTTGCCAACATGGACAACGGACACCATGCGCCCGCGACATGGGCGACCTAGTGTTCACCAAGATGGATGACGACCATGCTCTACAGGATGTCCACATGTTGACGGTTTCCGAAACATTCACGGATGAGTACAACACGACACTAGATTCTTAAGGTGGTTCATGCTATAGTTGAAAGGGAGAGTGCTCCATGAATAAGAAGGAAAAAATGAACTAAAGCAACCAAGTGGTCCATGGTGTTGGAGATGGAAAAAGTGTTCCAAAAATATAAAGCGAAACAAAAAGAAAGATTATTATAAAAATAAGTAGGAATGAGAATTAAAACTGGCAAGGAAGGAGGAAGAAGAAGAAGTTGAGGCGTCGCTGACAAACGCGTTGATGTTGGCATCAACGAAATGGGTTGGCGAAGAGACTAGGAGTAGAAGATGTGGGTAAGGACGAGAAAGAGAAGAACATCAATTATCCCTTCTAGCAATGAATGGTATCTGGGCTGGAGGTGGAGCTTATTGGTGACTAGGAATACTTTCAGGTTGCCACTTACCTCCCATGTCAGTGTGCATTTGCGAAGTTGAATGGACCTTTGAGACAGATCTCTATAGTTATTTATTATTTTATGTCAACAGTATGTATTAGTTTAATCCACTTTATTATACAGTAAATATGAAAATTTTCATATTTGTTGCAAAGCATGACGAAGGTGAGGTGGGTGTCCTTTGCTTTTAAAGAATGCTCCAGCAAGAAATGTCCCACTAAGGCGGGAAACCGAGTGAGAAAGGGAAGGTCCAAGAGAAAAAGGAGGCGATACGCTGTGGGGTGGGGTTTTTTCTGTTAGACCCATGTGTTGGAGATAACATGGGGGATAGTCCGAACAACCGCATGTCTTCCCCATATATGTCTAAATTTGAGGGAGCCCGGACTGTCCATACAGTTGAATTTTGAAGAGCCTACTAAGCGTTCGCTTGATGTCCGAACACGTCTGGACCTTTGAGAACAAATGATCCTTGACCTTACAGACAACCTTAATCATTTGTTCGATTAATTTATATATGCATAGCCCGAAACAATGCATGGGTGTTCTACTAGTAATATTTAAAAATTACTAGATGACTCGGGGGTCTGGAAGGAATATAAGGAGTTGAAGGATTACGTTACTACTTATTTTTCAAAATTCTTCACGTCGGAAGTTCAACAACCAAACCGAGAGGTTTTGTCCCTTGTTCATAGAAGAGTTTCCACTGAGATGAACAATGCTCTTCTAGCCCCTTACGCTGCCGAAGATGTTCGCAAGGCATTGTTCGATATTGGGGATCTAAAAGCCCCGTGTCCAAATGGTCTACATGCTATCTTCTATAAATGTTTCTAGCCCATGCTAGGTGATGACCTGATAGAGGAGGTCCTGCAAGCAATCAATACGTGTACCATCCCGGCCAGTTTGGAACGATAATGCAATTGTGATGATTCCCAAGGTTAACTCGCCGGAAAAGGTAACCCAATTTAGACCAATAAGCTTATGCAATGTGGTATATAAAATAATTGCAAAGATAGTGGCTTCTCGTTTAAAGGTCTTTCTGTCAGAGGTTATCAGCCCCACTCAAAGTGCCTTCGTGCCTGGTAGACTCATTACGGATAATATTCTAGTAGCTTATGAATGTTTTCACACAATCAAGAATAAGAGAGAAGGGAGACAAGGTCTGTGTGCTATAAAACTTGATATGCACAAAGCTTATGATAAAATAGAGTGGCCTTTCCTAAAGGAGACCACTAGGGATCAGACTACTGATCCCTAGACTCTATTAGACTAATTCATCACCATTTGATTGGAAGCTACCTGAGCGTTCGATTAGATGGCTAGACGTGCGACAGCAATGCAATTTCCTTGCATGATTGGAGGAAACTAATGACTGTGCACAACCTTGAGTGATTGGAGAAAACAAATAATTGTACACGAATCACGTGATTTGAGGGAAGTAATCCATGATTTTAGGAAGCAAAACAAATCTTAGGAAACTGATCTAAACAGAAAATAATCAATCTCGCGAAATAATCTTCTGCATCATGCGGTTTGTTTCCTTATTATTAAGCAATCTTTGTATCCAATGTTACCAAAATTTGCATCCAACGCAAATAAAAGTTATTTTCCACCAAAAAAATCGTTTCTATGTATTTTTAGTGTACCAAAACTATGCTTCTGTCACTATTTTTTATTGCTTCCACATCGAGTGAAAATTAACATGCTTCATTTGTTCGTATAACATGTTTCCAATGATGTAAACATTTGCTTCCTTCTAGTCACCAAAATAGCATTGCTTCATCATAATATTTTGTTTCCAACGGCGTAAATATTTGCTTCATTCTGATGGCCTGTAACATTCCAAATTTTTAATTTGGATGTTATACATAGATCATCATATGCATATCATATTTTATTTGCATTTTGGTTGCGGTCCTAGAAATCTTAAACAACTCAAGGACTCAAGGAGAGAGTTGGAGATTTCATTTATTTTTATATTTCAATTTTCTCAAATTTAAAAAGAGGATCATTTTGATTTTAATAATTTTTCTCTTCGAAATATTTCCAATACTACAATAATGAGAGGAGATAAAATGACTTCACCAAAATATGATAGGAATATTGGAGGAAAAATATTAAAATTAAATAAATATTTTATTTGGAATTTTATTGTAATTTTATTTGAATTAGAAAAATATGTGTTTTTGAAAACTGCATAATTAGGCCAGAAAACTGTTCACCTCGTTCTAAATATTATATTTAGATGGCGAAAACTGTTTTTGGCATTTTTAGAATTTTTTTGATTTAGGATTTTTCTTCGGCGAAATTTTATTTAGATGGTCAAAAGTCGCGCGCCGAACTGGGCCGGCCCGGTTGGGAGCCAGGCCTCGGCCCAGCGCCCTGCCGCCTCGCGCCGCGCCCATGTCCGCGCCGGACTCCGGCGAGGAGTCTGGATCACCGCCTCCCCGCGCGCCCCCTCGCCCAAGTCGGACCCCCCGGGGCCCCTTTATATGCAGCCGCCCCGACCCCCTCCTCCCACATCGCCAGCCGCCGCCGCCCCCAAGCCACAGCAGCAGCCGCGCCGCCGCTGCTTCGCCGCCG
>NC_041384.1:221214182-221252516 GCF_002162155.2 Triticum dicoccoides
CGCACCGCCCGCCGACGCCGCCCCGCCCCGCGACAGCCCCGCCGGAGCCGCCGCCCGCTGCCATTGACCCGCCGTCGCGAATCGGTAAAAAGCCGCCGCCGGTTTTTTTCGGTTTAGAGCTAGATCGGTTTTTAGGGTTAGGGTTTTTCTCGGTTTTCTCCGGTTTCTCTATTCCTCAACATACTAACAAACAAGCCTTTTAACAATAATCTAACAAATATCCCTCAATGCATATATTTGGTATGGCCATGCTTCCATTTTTCTAGAGGTATGAAGCTCGAAAATAATGCAAATAGTGCATTATTAGTGTTGGGTGGAAGCATGAGATCTTGATAAATGAAAGAAAAAAATCCCGCCAACTGCGTATGCATATATGTGGAAGCTTTTTATACAGGAAACAATGTTTTCTCTACATTTCTCACCATCATCATCTGATGCGCAGAATATTGAAATTAAGGAATAGCCACGATTGCATGCATACATTGCTATGGGTTATTCAAATTATCTACAAAGCTCGACCTACAAAAGGTTTGATGATAAATGACCTACACATCACCAGAACAATACTAAGCAGCCAATGAAGATACAAAACAATGAGTACTTGGCTGTTGGATAGTCAAATCTGGGGCATTAGATGCAATGGAATACCTTTTATTTCAATATGGGGCGCTTGTAATTGGGTTGGTGGGGACGGATTTTTAAATCCACTTTAGGTTCTCTGGCCGGCCGGTGCTACTCCGGTAGCCGATCCAGCCGCTGACGCACCTGATTTGACCTGAAAAAGTACCAATCAAGATGAGGATGGGGAGGCTTGATCAGTGGCAGGGGCGGAGCTGGCAGTGGCGGAGCTGGCTGGTTGGGTGGCCGTGTTGCTCGACGGCGTGGGGAGCAGGACAAAGCTGCATGCGAGGTAGGGGGAGAAGGGATCTAGGCGAGGTGAGGGAGATCGGGCCAGTGCTGCTGCGATTGAAATCGGGAGTGATTAGGGGAGAGGATTACGTGCGGGGGCTGGGCCCTGTCGGTTTTTTTTTTCTTACATAAGAATCACAATTTGTGAGCCGTCAGATTCCAATTGGATCGGCGGCGTCGGGCTGGTCTGGCGTTGGACGTCTACCAGACTACAAATAGGAAGAGTTTCCCTTTACTAAAAGAAATTATGTTGAAACTAGTTTTCCGTCAAGAATGGGTGAACTTTATTATGCAATGCATCTCAGCAGTTGAATACGGAGTTAGGATTAATACAGAGGAAAGTGAGAGTTTTAAGCCTACAAGAGGCTTGCGGCAGGGTGACCTATTGTCACTATACATTTTCTTGTTGTGTACTCAAGGCTTGAATGCCCTACTGACACATGCGGAGGAAAATGAAAAATATCTCAGGTGTAAGAGTATGTAGAGACGCCCCATCGATAACAAACCTTCTTTTTGCGGATGATTCATTGATTCTTATGAAAGCCAACAAACAAAGTGCAGAAACTCTGAAAGTTGCGCTCGATTTATATTGCGAGGCATCGGGACAGTTAGTTAGCATTGAAAAATCTAGTATTTTCTTCGGTCCCAACACGAAGGTGGAGATTAGAGCACAACTTTGCACAACACTGAATATAATGACAGATGCCCTTAGAGATAAATATCTGGGCCTGCCAGCAAATGTGGGGATAGATAAAACAGACTGTTTCCAATTCTTAATTGAGCGTGTTGTCAAGAGAATCAATGGATGGAAGGAAAAATTACTATCTACCTGTAACGCCCTCGATGCAACTATATCTCCCACGTGTCGAAGCACGACTTAGAGGCATAACCGCATTGAAAGCAATGTCGCAAGTGAGGTAATCTTCGCAAACAACCCATGTAATACATAAGGAAAAGAGATACATAGTTGGCTTACAATAGTCACTTCACACAATTACATGAATAAAGCATTACAACATCCAAATACAATCAAGGTCCGACTACGGAACCAAAATAAAAGAAGACTACCCCAAATGTTACACAGATCCCCGATCGACCTCAACTTGGCTCCACTACTGATCAACTAGAACGAAACAACACAAAGGACAAGATCTTCATCGAGCTCCTCCTTGAGCTTGGTTGCGTCATCTGCACGGTTCAACGGCACCTGCAAGCTGGTTTTGGAAGTAACTGTGAGTCACGGGGACTCAGCAATCTCACACCCTCGCGATCAAGACTATTTAAACTTATAGGAAGGGTAAAAGGTACGAGGTGGAGCTGCAGCAAGCGACTAGCATATATGGTGGCTAACATACGCAAATGAGAGCGAGAAGAGAAGGCAAATCACGGTCGGACAACTATGATCAAGAAGTGATCCTAGAACAACCTACGTCAAACATAACTCCAACACCGTGTTCACTTCCCGGACTCCGCCAAGAAGAGACCATTACGGTTACACACGCCGTTGATGTATTTTAATTAATATCAACTTCAGGTTTTCTACAACCGGACATTAACAAATTCCCATCTGCTCATAACCGTGGGCACGACTTTCGAAAGTTCAAATCCCTGCAGGGGTGTCCCAACTTAGCCCATCACAAGCTCTCACGGTCAATGAAGGATATTCCTTCTAGCGGAAAGACCCGATCTGACTCGGAATCCCGGTTACAAGACATTTCGACAATGGTAAAACAAGACCAGCAACACCGCCCGAATGTGCCGACAAATCCCGATAGGAGCTGCACATATCTCATTCTCAGGTCACACTCAGATGAGCACTACGTACAACTAAAACCAACCCTCAAGTTTCCCCGAGGTGGCCCCACAGGTAGCTCAGTTCGGACCAACACTCGAAGGAGCACTGGCCCGGGGGGGTTTAAATAAAGATGACCCTTGAGTCTGCAGAATCCAAGGGAAAGAAAAGGCTAGGTGGCAAATGGTAAAACCAAGGTTGGGCATTGTTGGAGGAGTTTTATTCAAGGCGAACTGTCAAGGGGTTCCCATTATAACCCAACCACGTAAGGAACGTAAAATCCGGGAACATAACACCGATATGACGGAAACTAGGGCGGCAAGAGTGGAACAAAACACCAGGCATATGGCCGAGCCTTCTGTTGGAAATATGCCCTAGAGGCAATAATAAATTAGTTGTTATTATATTTCCTTGTTCATGATAATTGTTTATTATCCATGCTAGAATTGTATTGATAGGAAACTCAGATACATGTGTGGATACATAGACAACACCATGTCCCTAGTAAGCCTCTAGTTGACTAGCTCGTTGATCAATAGATGGTTACGGTTTCCTGACCATGGACATTGGATGTCATTGATAACGGGATCACATCATTAGGAGAATGATGTGATGGACAAGACCCAATCCTAAGCCTAGCACAAGATCATGTAGTCTGTATGCTAAAGCTTTTCTAATGTCAAGTATCATTTCCTTAGACCATGAGATTGTGCAACTCCCGGATACCGTAGGAGTGCTTTGGGTGTGCCAAACGTCACAACGTAACTGGGTGGCTATAAAGGTACATTACAGGTATCTCCGAAAGTGTCTGTTGGGTTGGCACGAATCGAGACTGGGATTTGTCACTCCGTGTGACGGAGAGGTATCTCTGGGCCCACTCGGTAGGACATCATCATAATGTGCACAATGTGATCAAGGAGTTGATCACGGGATGATGTGTTATGGAACGAGTAAAGAGACTTGCCGGTAACGAGATTGAACAAGGTATCGGGATACCGACGATCGAATCTCGGGCAAGTATCGTACCGATAGACAAAGGGAATTGTATACTGGATTGATTAAGTCCTCGACATCGTGGTTCATCCGATGAGATCATCGTGGAACATGTGGGAGCCAACATCGGTATCCAGATCCCGCTGTTGGTTATTGGCCGGAGAGTCATCTCGGTCATGTCTGCATGTCTCCCGAACTCGTAGGGTCTACACACTTAAGGTTCGGTGACGCTAGGGTTATAGAGATATTAGTATGCGGTAACCCGAAAGTTGTTTGGAGTCCCGGATGAGATCCTGGACGTCACGAGGAGTTCCGGAATGGTCCAGAGGTAAAGAATTATATATAGGAAGTGCTATTTCGGCCATCGGGACAAGTTTTGGGGTCACCGGTATTGTACCGGGACCACCGGAAGGGTCCCGGGGGTCCACCGGGTGGGGCCACCTGCCCCGGGGGCCACATGGGCTGTAGGGGGTGCGCCTTGGCCTACATGGGCCAAGGGCACCAGCCCCTAGAGGCCCATGCGCCAAAGGGACAAGAGGAGGGGAGAGTCCTAAAGGGGGAAGGCACCTCCGAGGTGCCTTGGGGAGGATGGACTCCTCCCCCCCTTGGCCGCACCCTTCCTTGGAGGAAGGGGCAAGCCTGCGCCCTCCCCCTCTCCCTTGGCCCTATATATAGTGGGGGGAAGGGAGGGCAACCATACCTAAGCCCTGGCACCTCCCTCTCCCTCCCATGACACATCTCCCTCCTCCCGCAGCGCTCGGCGAAGCCCTGTTGGAATCCCGCTACTTCCACCACCACGCCGTCGTGCTGCTGGATCTCCATCAACCTCTCCTCCCCCCTTGCTGGATCAAGAAGGAAGAGACGTCGCTGCTCCGTACGTGTGTTGAACGCGGAGGTGCCGTCCGTTCGGCGCTAGGATCATCGGTGATTTGGATCACGACGAGTACGACTCCATCAACCCCGTTCTCTTGAACGCTTCCGCGCGCGATCTACAAGGGTATGTAGATCCACTCCTCCCTCATTGCTAGATGACTCCATAGATAGATCTTGGTGACACGTAGGAAAATTTTGAATTTATGCTACGTTCCCCAACAGTGGCATCATGAGCTAGGTCTATGCGTAGTTTCTATGCACGAGTAGAACACAAAGTAGTTGTGGGAGTTGATTTTGTTCAATATGCTTGCTATTACTAGTATTATCTTGATCCGGCGGCATCGTGGGATGAAGCGGCCCGGACCGACCTTACACATACTCTTACGTGAGACTGGTTCCACCGACTGACATGCACTAGTTGCATAAGGTGGCTAGCGGGTGTCTGTCTCTCCCACTTTAGTCGGATCGGATTCGATGAAAAGGGTCCTTATGAAGGGTAAATAGCAATTGGCATATCACGTTGTGGTTTTTGCGTAGGTAAGAAACGTTCTTGCTAGAAACCCATAGCAGCCACGTAAAACATGCAAACAACAATTAGAGGACGTCTAACTTGTTTTTGCAGGGTATGCTATGTGATGTGATATGGCCAAAAGGATGTGATGAATGATATATGTGATGTATGAGATTGATCATGTTCTTGTAATAGGAATCACGACTTGCATGTCGATGAGTATGACAACCGGCAGGAGCCATAGGAGTTGTCTTAATTTATTTATGACCTGCGTGTCAACATAAATGTCATGTAATTACTTTACTTTATTGCTAATAGTTAGCTGTAGTAGTAGAAGTAATAAGTTGGCGAGACAACTTCATGGAGACACAATGATGGAGATCATGATGATGGAGATCATGGTGTCATGCCGGTGACGATGATGATCATGGAGCCCCGAAGATGGAGATCAAAAGGAGCAATATGATATTGGCCATATCATGTCACTATTTGATTGCTTGTGATGTTTATCATGTTTATACATCTTATTTGCTTAGAACGACGGTAGTAAATAAGATGATCCCTCATTAAAATTTCAAGAAGGTGTTCCCCCTAACTATGCACCGTTGCGACAGTTCGTTGTTTCGAAGCACCACGTGATGATCGGGTGTGATAGATTCTAACGTTCACATACAACGGGTGTAAGATAGATTTATACACGCGAAACACTTAGGTTGACTTGACGAGCCTAGCATGTACAGACATGGCCTCGGAACACAAGAGACCGAAAGGTCGAGCATGAGTCGTATGGTAGATACGATCAACATGAAGATGTTCACCGATGATGACTAGTCCGTCTCACGTGATGATCGGACACGGCCTAGTTGACTCGGATCATGTGATCACTTAGATGACTAGAGGGATGTCTATCTGAGTGGGAGTTCATAAGATGAACTTAATTATCCTGAACATAGTCAAAAGGTCTTCACAAATTATGTTGTAGCTCGCGCTTCAGTTCTACTGTTTAGTTATGTTCCTAGAGAAAATTTAGTTGAAAGTTGATAGTAGCAATTATGCGGACTAGGTCCGTAAACTGAGGATTGTCCTCATTGCTTCATAGAAGGCTTATGCCCTTAATGCACCGCTCAGTGTGTTGAACCTCGAACGTTGTCTATGGATGTTGCGAACATCTGACATACACATTTTGATAACTACGTGATAGTTCAGTTAAACGGCTTAGAGTTGAGGCACCGAAGACGTTTTTGAAACGTCGCGAAACATATGAGATGTTTCGAGGGCTGAAATTGGGATTTCAGGCTCGTGCCCACGTCAAGAGGTATAAGACCTCCGACGATTTTCTTAGCCTGTAAACTAAGGGAGAAAAGCTCAATTTTTGAACTTGTGCTCAGATTGTCTGAGTACAACAATCGCTTGAATCGAGTGGGAGTTGATCTTCCAGATGAAAAAGTGATGTTTCACCGGAGTCATTACCACCAAGCTGCTTGAGCTTCGTGATGAACTATAATATATCAGGGACATATATGATGATCCTTGAGATATTCGCGATGTTTGACACCACAAAAGTAGAGATCAAGAAGGAGCATCAATTGTTGATGGTTGGTGAAACCACTAGTTTCAAGAAGGGCAAGGGCAAAAAAGGGATGCTTCATGAAACAGCAAATCAGCTGCTGCTCTAGTGAAGAAACCCAAGGTTGAACCCAAACCCGAGACTAAGTGCTTCTGTAATAAGAGGAATAGCCACTGGATCAGAATTACCCTCGATAATTAGTAGATGAGAAGGCTGGCAAGGTAGGTAGAAGTATATTGGATATACATTGTGTTGATGTGTACTTTACTAGTACTCCTAGTAGCACCATGGTATTAGATACCGGTTCGGTTGCTAAATGTTAGTAAACTCGAAATAAAAGGCTGGGGAGTAAACGGAGACTGGCTAAAGGTGAGCTGGCAATATGTGTTGGATGTTTTTCCAAGCTTGATGTAATCAAGCATCGCACGCTCACTCTACCATCGAGATTGGTGTTTGCGTTGAGCATAGACATGATTGGATTATGTCTATCGCAATACGGTTATTCATTTAAGGAGAGTAACGGTTACTCTGTTTATTTGAATAATACCTTCAATGGTCTTACACCTAAAATGAATGGTTTATTGAATCTCGATCGTAGTGATACACATGTTCATGCCAAAAGATAGTAATGATAGTACCACCTACTTGTGGCACTGCCACGTAAGTCATATCGGTATAAAACGCATGAAGAAGCTCCATGTTGATGGATCTTTGGGCTCACTCGTTTTTGAAAAAAGTTTGAGACATGCGAACCATGTCGATTGGTGTATATGCATGAAGAAACTCCATGCAAATGGACCGTTTTGACTCACTTGATTTTGAATCACTTGAGACATGCAAATCATACCACATGGGCAAGATGACTGAAAGCCTCATTTTCAGTAAAATGGAACTAGAAAGCAACTTGTTGGAAGTAATGCATTTTTGATGTGTACAGTCCAATGAGTGCTGAGGCGTGTAGTGGATATCGTTATGTTCTTACTTCACAGATGATTTGAGTAGATGTTGAGTATATTTACTTGATGAATCACGAGTCTGAATTATTGAAAGGTTCAAATAATTTCAGGGTGAAGTTGAAAGATCGTCGTGACAAGAGGATAAAATATCTATGATATGATCATAGAGATGAATATCTGAATTACGAGTTTGGCACAGAATTAAGACATTGTGGAAATTGTTTCACAACTAATACAGCCTGGAACACCATAGTGTGATGGTGTGTCCGAGCATCATAACTGCACCCTATTGGATATGATGCATACCATGATGTCTCTTATCAAATTACCACGATAGTTTATGGGTTAGGCATTAGAGACAACCACATTCACTTTAAATAGGGCACCACGTAATTCCGATGAGATGACACCATATGAACTATGGTTTAGAGAAACCTAAGCTGTCATTTCTTAGAAGTTTGGGGCTGCGATGCTTATGTGAAAAAGTTTCAGGCTGATAAGCTCGAACCCAAAGCGGATAAATGCATCTTCATAGGACACCCAAAACAGTTGGGTATACCTCCTGTCTCAGATCCGAAAGCAATAAGGGATTGTTTCTAGAATCGGGTACTTTCTCGAGGAAAAGATTCTCTCGAAAGAATTGAGTGGGAGGATGGTGGAGACTTGATGAGGTTATTGAACCGTCTCTTCAACTAGTGTGTGGCAGGGCACAGGAAGTTGTTCCTGTGGCACCTACACCAATTGAAGTGGAAGCTTATGATAGTGATCATGAAACTTCAGATCAAGTCACTACCAAACCTCGTGGGATGACAAGGATGCGTACTACTTCAGAGTGGTACGTGATCCTGTCTTGGAAGTCATGTTGCTAGACAACAATGAACCTACGAGCCATGGAGAAGCGATGGTGGGCCCGGATTCCGATAAATGGCTCGAGGCCATAAAATCCGAGAGAGGATCCATGTATGAAAAACAAAGTGTAGACTTTGGCAGAACGGCTCGATGGTCGTAAGGCTGTTGAGTACAGATGGATTTTAAAAGGAAGACGGACAATGATGGTAAATGTCACCATTAAAGAAAGCTCGACTTGTCGTTAAGATGTTTTCCGACAAGTTCAAGGAGTTGACTACGATGAGAATTTCTCACTCGTAGCGATCCTAAGAGTCTGTTGGAATTATATTAGCGATCACTGCATTATTTATGAAATCTTGCAGATAGGATGTCAAAACATTGTTTCCTCGACGATTTTAATGAGGAAAGGTTGTATGTGATACAACCGGAAGGTTTTGTTAATCCTGAAAGATGCTAATAAGTATGCAAAGCTCCAGCAATCCTTCTAGGGACTGGAGTAAGCATCTCGGAGTTGGAATGTACGCTTTGATGAGATGATCAAAGATTTTGGGTTTATACAAAGTTTATGAGAAACTTGTATTTCCAAAGAAGTGAGTGGGAGCACTATAGAATTTCTGATGAGTATATGTTGTTGACATATTATGGATCAGAAATGATGTAGAATTTCTGGAAAGCATATAGGGTTATTTGAAAAGTGTTTTTCAATGGAAAACCTGGATTAGGCTACTTGAGTGTTGAGCATTAAGATCTATAAGGATAGATCAAAACGCTTAATAGTACTTCCAAATGAGCACATACCTTGACATGATAGAGAGAGTTCATGAGGGAGAGAGAGCAGAGAGGAAAAATGAGAAGAGGAGAGGGAGCTGGATCGGCCTAGGAGGTCCTCCGGTGGAGCTTGACGGCGACGGGATCTCCGGTGGCCGCCGGCGATGCTGACGGGGTGCGGTGCAGAAGCGAGGTGGCGCTCGGGGCGGAGGCCGTTGCCTCGATCCAGATTGGATCAAGCGCTATGGGAGGAGCAGCGGTGCGCTTCAGGCGAAGATGGGCTTCCAGGGCCCCGATCCGGGTCCTAGCGGGCCCGCGGGCTTCGCGGCGGTGCGGAGAGACCAGGGGCGACGTGGAGGCGTGGGAGCGGCCCTAAGCGGCGGCGCAGGTGGCGGTCGGCCCTGTGGGGCGGCGCCAAGTGGCGAGGAGGGGCTGGAGTGGCACGGAAATTGAGGGGGAGGGGGCTAGAGGTAGGTGGAGGGCTAGGGATGCCCAGAAATGGCAAGGGGACTGTTTAAATAGGGAAGGGGTTAGGGTTTGGTGGGTTTGAGGCCGTTTTCGGACCCTCTGATCGCGATCGTGCGACTCCGGGCAGAGGGGGACTAGATGGACTGTAGGTGGGCTGGGCAGAGTGCGATGAGCTGAGAGGAGAGAAGAGAAGGCAGCCCGGCAACTGTTTACGGAGACCGAAAACATCCGACGTTAGACCGGCTATAATGCCGCTATAGTTATCCGTTGGGGCGTCAAACGAACTCCGAATGCGATGAAATTTGGCAGGCGTTCTATCTACACTATAATAAGACCACATGTCAACTCTCATCCCATTCCGAGAACATTATCTGGCCACTTATAAAATAATATTCAGACGTGCCGCGGGCGCGTGCGAGTGTGTCTGGGCTCAGAACGGACAACGGGGAGCACTGGGATACCCCGGACAAATACAAGTTTTTCAAAACATGATGATGCAATGCACATGATGACATGATGAAATGCAAACAACCAAACGAAAGACATGGCAACGAAGGCGAATAACTGGAAGACACCTGGCGCATCGGTCTCGGGGCGTCACAACACTCCACCACTACGAGAGGATCTCGTCCCGAGATCTAGAATGGCACCAGAGGGAAACGGAAGAGGAGAGAAGAGGTAACTAAGTTGCTTCTTTGACAAACGAGTGAAACCAAGAACCTTGAGAGGTTAAACAATTTTAAAGAAAGAATACAACGATGATGAACGAAGTTGAAAACACTCCGTTAGATAAGAGAAACAAGGAACCTTACTAGAACCTTGTAGGTTGAAAGACGTAAGAAAAAGGGTTGCAATGGACAAGAAGTACATGCAAGAGCTCCGATTAAAACGAGATGTACAAGGAACGATAAGGATCAATTACGACAACACTCCGGTTAAAACAAGATAGAGAAGGAATAAGAATGATATAATTTGGACAACACTTCGACTGAAAATGGAAGGAATAGAACAAGATTTTGACAAGATGAGAGGATACTTGATGAAATCAACAACACACTGCCTCCGAAACTATTGAAATAATGGCACAAGGGGTAAGAAAGATTCTAGACAGTACTCCGGTTGAGAAGGGAGGCAAAACTTGATAAGATGAGAGAGCTTTAAAGAAAACACGACACTCCGGTTGAATGGATAAGCAAAGGAAAGAACATGATCTTCACAGTACGAGATGATGAGTGAAAAGAGCATCATCACAATGCCTCCGGAAGAAATGAAAGAATGCAAAGAAAAGAACGGAGAAGAAAACAACATGTTCTACCTCAAATGAATTTGAGAGAGCATCCTTAAAAAGAAGGATTGTATGGAGTTGTTGGGAAATCAACAACGAAAAGAACACGCTTGTTGAGGGCTTATGGAAAACATCTCAAAAACTTGAGGTGAAAACCTGCCACAAACGAAAACAATTGCTTGCTTGAGAGCGACGAAGAGATGAAAACATCTTTCATCGCGAGAATAGGAGCAAACTTGGATCATCGATAAACACCATAAATAGCAACATTCCTTAGGGAAGGTTTTAGGTGAAATATAACCCAAGATAACTTCAATGAAGAGATTGATGGATTTAAGATATCTCATTCTTGACAACATGTGAAATCATGAAACATGAACTCAAATTATGAAGAATGACATAGCACCACCTCAAATGATATGGAAGAAAGAATTGGACTCCGGATTGCAAGATTAAGATTGCTTGAGCTCCTCTGAAAAGAATCTCAATGAATAGTTTGAGAAGGAATTAAATCCTTGATGAACCATCATGTAGAACATCCATGAAGAACTCCGGTAACAAAAGGATGATCAAACGGAAGGAAAAAGAGGTTGAAAACACAAGGTGAATCCTTGTACTGATTTAGATGAATCTCCGTGGTGAAATAGTTAAAAAAAGATTGGAACTCCGGGAAAAAGAGAAGATGAACAATTGAAATCAGGAATTTGATGAACCTCCGGAATAAGGAATTAATCATTTGGGTGAATCAAGAATAAGAATTATGTTATGCTCCTCCTTCACCAATTAAGTTGATCACGAGCAAACGGATTGCATACAACTTATTCTCGTTGAAAAGGATTAGGAGAGATATCGATAACTTGATAAGGTCTTCAACGAAACACCGGTAGGATTGAAAATGAACGAAGTAAAGATAAAGAAACACCGGGAAAAATTAGCAAATGAACGAAGATACATGAGAGAATTTAGATGCAAGTGAATGAAAATATCACGAGCTGACTAGAGGATATTTGAATGATGCACCGGTAAGATTTGGAGAATGATAGCTGAAGGCTGAGAATGAATAAGTCTTAGATGATGGGCTCCGAATGAACAAACTGAAAAGGCTCCTGAATTGCTCCAGATGGATGAAAAAAATTCTCACAATCAAACAATTATGAGAGGATGGGCTCGAACTAGAACCACGAATCTCTGAGAGAACGGATATGATATGGAGGTAAAACTCTTCTTCGGTCTTCAAATGACGACGAGAAACACCACCAAGAATTATTGAGGCACACTGGAATGAAGAATGGGAAGGTTGAGCCAATGATGAAAAGAATTTGAAAGATCTTGGAGAAATACATATGACTGATGATGAATCATTCTTACGTCAAACTTTGAAATGAATTTGAGAATAATTCCGGGTAAATAAGAAGAGTCAGGTAAGATCCTGGGAAAAGACCTGTGGGTTAGGGCCCACTCAAAAGAAACACCGCAGAACGATTACTTGAAAGATATTGCACCGGATGATTTAAATGGCTTGGATGAGATAACAACCTCGAGATAGGTTTGAATGGAACTTGAATGGAAAGATGAGCCTTCCGAGATATCTCCAGCACTCCCGAACAAATGAATAGAGAGAAGTGAATTATTATAAGGTGCACCGGTATGAGAAGGTATTTGAAACAAGGAAAAGAATATGATCAACACCGAAAGCTTGAATTGAATCCACCGGAGAAGAAAAAAAACGAAGAATGATGAACTAAAAGCTCCGCTAGAATCTTCATGAGAATCACCGGATACGAACATTGAAAGAAAAGAATGGAGAGACTTCCATCGATAACATGGATACTTGATTAAGGAATCTGAGTCCTTCAAGAAAAGCAAGGGTGGGAGGGTGGGAAAACAAAGACAACTTGGAACGGATGAAACAAACGCCGTTGAGAAGAACTGATAATTGATCTTGTGAATGTTGAAGTGATCGGATCCACTTGAAGAGAGGCACACCGGTTGAAAAGGATTGACATAACAATCTCGATTATCATGAAGGATTGGTATTCACAGAGAAATATGAGAAACCCGCTTAGGAAAGGTATGGAATCAACATTTGACTTCGAAGCAACTCGAATACCACAACTCAAAAACAAAACAAAGGATTGGCTTGCAGAATAAGCTAGAACAAACATATGATAGAGATTTCGTCCGAAGTTTTCGTGGTGGGGCCTACACGGGCTCGATCGTACAACACCATCATGTACAAGGCACTGCACATGACATACGAAGCGTCCCCGAGTCGGCATAGCCAAGGACTCTTTAAGACACAACGAGACCACTGTAAAACCAACCGTGGATAGGCGGACCACTAGACGTCGAACCCCAATTTCATATCATACATCTGTCGGAAAGATATCCTAAGAACTACTTGAATTCCCACTTATAAACTCCCGAAACTTTCCGGTTATGCAATCAGGTGTTGGGGATACAGGGGAAGCATAATATCTCACCCAAATCTAACAAATCCTACATCCAGTTGTATCCATCCTTCAACACATAACCAAGAAACCTTCGGAAATCGTTTACCTCAACCTTTGAAAAGCATCCGTTATACGAGTTATGGCAATACTCCCGAACTCCCGCCCCAGTACTGGGTGGCGTCGAGGTTATCTCACCAACAACTGCATAAAAGAGATTTTCGATCTCGACGAAACTAAACTCAGGTATTCCAGAACTGCAACGATAAAATTGTGACGACAACACCTCGGAGCTCAACTTCCCGGGACACTGCCACAACCCCTAAATGTCAGGAGGCACCAAGAACAATGTTCTCGTCACAAAACCATCGGAACAATTCCAAGATACCCGCGTGATCCTAAATTTTTTTTAGTGAAATTTGAGAAGAGAAGAGTCAAAACTCTACGTCAGGATGCCTCACCAGAGCGACGAAGGGACTGAGGAGTAAAAAGAAGTCCTAACTCTCCGATATATATATATATATATATATACATATATATATATATAATCCTATATGACTCAAAACATTTTTTCTAGACTCAACAACGCCAACGATTCGATCAAGCTGGGGGCTCCTAAGGTCGGGGAAGGCTCTGATTACCAACTTGTAACGCCCTCGATGCGGCTATATCTCCCACGTGTCGAAGCACGACTTAGAGGCATAACCGCATTGAAAGCAATGTCGCAAGTGAGGTAATCTTCACACAACCCATGTAATACATAAGGGACAGAGATACATAGTTGGCTTACAATCGCCACTTCACAAAATACATGAATAAAGCATTACATCAACCAGTTACAATCAAGGTCCGACTACAGAACCAAAATGAAAGAAGACTACCCCAAATGCTACACAGATCCCCGATCGACCCCAACTGGGCTCCACTACTGATCAACTAGAACGAAACAACACAAAGGACAAGATCTTCATCGAGCGCCTCCTTGAGCTTGGTTGCGTCATCTGCACGGTGCAACGGCACCTGCAAGCTGGTTTTGGAAGTAACTGTGAGTCACGGGGACTCAGCAATCTCACACCCTCGCGATCAAGACTATTTAAGCTTATAGGAAGGGTAAAAGGTACGAGGTGGAGCTGCAGCAAGCGACTAGCATATATGGAGGCTAACATACGCAAATGAGAGCGAGAAGAGAAGGCAAAGCACGGTCGGACAACTATGATCAAGAAGTGATCCTAGAACAACCTACATCAAACATAACTCCAACACCATGTTCACTTCCCGGACTCCGCCGAGAAGAGACCATCACGATTACACACGCGGTTGATGTATTTTAGTTAATATCAACTTCAGGTTTTCTACAACCGGACATTAACAAATTCCCATCTGCCCATAGCCGTGGGCACGACTTTCGAAAGTTCAAATCCCTGCAGGGGTGTCCCAACTTAGCCCATCACAAGCTCTCACGGTCAACGAAGGATATTCCTTCTAGCGGGAAGACCCGGTCTGACTCGGAATCCCGGTTACAAGACATTTCGACAATGGTAAAACAAGACCAGCAACACCGCCCGAATGTGCCGACAAATCCCGATAGGAGCTGCACATATCTTGTTCTCAGGGCACACTCAGATGAGCACTACGTACAACTAAAACCAACCCTCAAGTTTCCCCGAGGTGGCCCCGCAGGTAGCTCAGTTCGGACCAACACTCAAAGGAGCACTGGCCCGGGGGGGTTTAAATAAAGATGACCCTTGAGTCTGCAGAACCCAAGGGAAAGAAAAGGCTAGGTGGCAAATGGTAAAACCAAGGTTGGGCATTGCTGGAGGAGTTTTTTTCAAGGCGAACTGTCAAGGGGTTCCCATTATAACCCAACCGCGTAAGGAACGCAAAATCCGGGAACATAACACCGGTATGACGGAAACTAGGGCGGCAAGAGTGGAACAAAACACTAGGCATAAGGCCGAGCCTTCCACCCTTTACCAAGTATATAGATGCATTAATTAAATAAGAGATATTGTGATATCCCAACAAGTAAACATGTTCCAACAAGGAACAACATCTCCATGTTCCAACAAGGAACAAACTTCATCTTCACCTGCAACTAACAACGCTATAAGAGGGGCTCAGCAAAGCGGTAACATAGCCAAGCAACGGTTTGCTAGGACAAGGTGGGTTAGAGGATTGGTTCAACAATATGGGAGGCATGATAAGCAAGTGGTAGGTATCACAGCATAGGCATAGCAAAAGAGCGAGCAACTAGCAAGCAAAGATAGAAGTGATTTCGAGGGTATGGTCATCTTGCCTGAAACCCCGCAAGGAACAATAACGAGTCTATGAAGAAGACAAACGGCCATAGTCGAACGGTTCCTCACAAACACGACGTTATCGGAACCAACCCGAAGAAGCAACACCGAAAAGAAGCACACAACATAGTAAACAACCAACACATGAACATGGCCTGATGCACAACCAAGTATGATGCATGTCCGGTTTAAAGAGGCATGGCATGGCAAAGTGCACAAGCAATTCTACAAATTAAGTGGAGATCAATATGCAACGAGTTGCATATTGACGAAACACCACAACAAGTTATTTAGTTCGATCTCGTTTATGTACCCAACAATATTAAATGTTGATTAACATGGCAAGAGGGTGAAGCAAATGAAAACTACCTATCTAGGCAAGTTTAAATGAGGCCGGAACGACAAACAACAAGTCCGGAAACTCCTCATGTACATATTTTGGTTATGGTACTGTTCTGCCCTAAACCATATTTTATAGTTGTTAAACATGCAAAGTGAGGCCACCATGTTAAACTAGGCATTTTTTCCACCCCATTTACATGTAAAGTTTATTAGATTTGGAGCTACGGTTAATTAGTTATGAAATAAACCGTTTTAGCATGGCAATATGGCAAAATATATGCAAACAACAGTTTAAACATTTTAAACATGCATGAAAGTGACATATTATGAAGCTAGATGAAAAACTAAGCATTTTACATATATAAGTCATTTTAAACCGATGCACGGTTATTAAGTTAATATATGCATGAAGATTAGGGACCTTTCTGTGAAAACTGCAGTCTCAGGATTAATATCAAAATGACCTGTGAAAAAAAAACATGTCTCGGGCCACATCTGAAATAGCCCACTTGGCGGCTTGCAGCTCACCTAGCTGGGCTCAGCCCAGGTCGGTGGAGGCGGCCTAGGGGGCGCTCGAGCAGGCCGCTGGAGAGAGGTGGTGCTGGGCCTGGCAGCTCTGGGCCACGGGAGGGCTACAAGCGGAGCGAGCAGCTCCTGCCCGTCGTCCTCGTGCCCCCGCGCGAGCAAGGAGGAGGAACGACTGTCATGGCGGCGGATGACGGCGGCTCACCGACGGGGAGGCGCAGAGGAGGATCTGGGGCGCGGATCCGGGCGTGGAACAGCGGGAAAGGCTGGATCCACCTCGGATCCGACGAGGCAGGGCATCCATGGCGCGGATGGGGTCCTCCTGTGAAGATGATAGAGAGAGTTCATGAGGGAGAGAGAGCATAGAGGAAAAATGAGAAGAGGAGAGGGAGCTAGATCGGCCTAGGAGGTCCTCCGGTGGAGCTTGACGGCGATGGGATCTCCGGTGGCCGCCGGCGACGCTGACGGGGTGCGGCGCAGAAGCGAGGTGGCGCTCGCGGCGGAGGCCGTTGCCTTGATCCAGATTGGATCGAGCGCTACGGGAGGAGCAGCGGTGCGCTTCGGGCAAAGATGGGCTTCCAGGACCCCGATCCGGGTCCTAGCGGGCCCGCGGGCTTCGCGGCGGCGGAGAGACCAGGGGCGACATGGAGGCGTGGGAGCGGCCCTGAGCGGCGGCGCAGGTGGCGGCCGGCCATGTGGGGTGGCACCGAGTGGCGAGGAGGGGCTGGAGCGGCGCGGAAATTGAGGGGGATGGTGCTAGAGGTAGGTAGAGGGCTAGGGATGCCCAAAAATGGCAAGAGGACTGTTTAAATAGGGTAGGGGTTAGGGTTTGGTGGGTTTGAGGCCGTTTTCGGACCCTCGGATCGCGATCGTGCGGCTCCGGGCAGAGGGGGACTAGATGGACTGCATGTGGGCTGGGCAGAGTGCGATGAGCTGAGAGGAGAGAAGAGAAGGCAGCCCAGCAACTGTTTCCGGAGACCGAAAACGTCCGACGTTAGACCAGCTATAATGCCGCTATAGTTATCCGTTGGGGCGTCAAATGAACTCCTAATGCGAAGAAATTTGACAGGCGGTCTATCTACACTATAATAAGACCACATGTCAACTCTCATCCCATTCCGAGAACATTATCCGGCCTCTTATAAAATAATATTCAGACGTGCCGCGAGCGCGTGCGAGTGTGTCTCGGCTCACAACGGACAACGGGGAGAACTGGGATACCCCGGACGAATGCAAGTTTTTCAAAACATGATGATTCAATGCACATGATGACATGATGAAATGCAAACAACCAAACGAAAGACATGGCAACAACGGCGAATAACTGGAAGACACCTGGTGATGAAGCTATGTACCTAGGGTAGGGTCATGGAGCTGTCCTAACTGCCCTACCCAAGGACATCTCTAGAAGAAATCACCTTTCAATCGACTTGGAGGTGTTCCACTCGACAGACTCAAAGACACTTGACCAAGAAGCAATCACTCGACCAAGATCCAACCACTCGACGGCCAGGAGACCTAAAGTCACTCCGCACGCTAACGGTCGGTCATTAAGTAGCTTTTATGGTCATCATAGCACTTTATTAGAGGCATTACCAGTAACGCCCGACCTTAATGTATTTGAAACTCTGCATAACTGAGGGCCGGAGGGGTCTGGCGAACTCTATATAAGCCACCCCCCTCCTTAGTGTAAAGGGTTCGCACTCTTGTAATTCATACACACATAATCCAGTCGACCGCCTCCGGGCTCCGAGACATAGGGCTATTACTTCCTCCGAGAAGGGCCTGAACTCGTAAACCTCATGTGCTTACAACTACTCCATAGCTAAGATCTTGCCTCTCCATACCTACCCCCCTACATTACTGTCAGACTTAGAACCACGAAAGTTGGCGCCCACCGTGGGGCCGGTTTCTTAGCGATTTGTTGGAGGAGTTGCGATATTTTCTGATCCAAATCATCATGGTTTCTGGCGGAGTTTTGGTGGAGGGCCGCGAGATCCGTCTCGGCGCGCTCACGTTCACCGATGACGACTCCGCTTGGCTTCAGGAGGCTCCGCTCGACGTCGACGCACTCCCTGTCCGCGGGGCAACACACTTTCACATGTGCGTTCGCGGCGTCCTCTTGCGGCAACCGTCGACCCATTATCGGTCGGCCCCTGTGTTGTCCTCCCTCCCTGTTTCCCGCCGGCGCAAGCACTCCGGTCGGTGGAGACTTCAGTGGTGGGTGAGACACGCGGTGGCACGCCAGTCGGCCACCCCTCAAGTCGCGGTGATTGAGCCCGACGAATCCCTCTACGGCCTGTTCGACCTGTCGACTGGCTCCGCAGAGATCGCATCCGAGTGCGACAGAAGTGATCCGGCGGCGGAGGTTCTGATGGTCGATGGACCGCGTAGTCCTCCCGGTTTTCCCCGCACCGACGGAGGCGCAGGTGGAGGCGACCCATCGCATCCCCATGAGGAATATCTCCCCGAGCCTCTCACGTCGCTGCAGAGAGAAGAACTTCGTCGCCGGAACATGGATGCACTGCACACTCCTATCGTTGGAGAAACCCCCGAGGCTCGTGCCTTGGAGGACGCGCGCCTGGCAAACTTGGCTGAGCGCACTCGACTGGAGAACCTCCAGCGAGCACTCGACGAGCGTGCGCGACAACGGGTTCCAGAATCCAGTCGATGTCAGCTCTTTCCGTCCCTGCAGGTATATCAAACTCCGATTCAGAATTTAGCAGCTGCAGCCCGTATAGCAGAGTCGATCCAGCCTTCCCAATCAGAGGCTAGCAGAGGCTTGCTGCAGATCAGAGCGTTACTCCGGGCAGCAAGAGACCAGAATTCCGCTATTTCTTAGTCGCAGAACAGGATTCATAGCAGATCCATTGCTGTAGACACAGTCCAGTCGGCTCATAGTCCAAGATCGCCCCCGAGGCGTGACGGACGTGGGGACCGGCGTGATCAGTACGGAAACCGTGAGCAGTATGATCACCGATTCGATCGTGATGATCGACGTCGAGTGCCCACCCCTCCCCCCGAGGAGTGGATCGTATGTGCCTCGACAGCAGGATGACAGGCGCCCTCATTGTGTTGGGCGAAGGATTCCAGTCGACCCCAGGGGACCAGGCTTTGATGCGAGATCCATTCTCGTTCAAGGTTTGGTCGACAGGAACATAGCTCACCGAGAAGGTCACGACAGAGATGCACCTACCAGCAGCAGAGTACATGTTTCAGGGCGAGAGTGCTTTAGTAGAGCCATCAGGGCCGCTGTGATTCCTCCCAACTTCAGGTTGGCAACTGGAGTCAGTAAGTTCACTGGTGAGTCCAAGCCCGATACTTGGCTTGAAGACTACCGAGTGGCTGTCCAGATTGGCGGTGGCAACGATGAAGTGGCCATGAAGCACATGCCTCTCATGTTGGAGGGCTCGGCCAGAGCGTGGCTGAATCAGTTAGCACCCAGCAGCATTTACACTTGGGAAGATCTCGCCCGAGTGTTTGTCACTACATTTGAAGGAACATGCAAGCGACCAGCAGGACTGATGGAACTGCGGTCTTGTGTGCAGAAGCCGAATGAAACCTTGAGGGATTACATCCAGAGATGGATCACATTACATCACACGGTAGAGAATGTGCCTGATCACCAAGCAGTCTGTGCCTTCAAAGAAGGCGTCAAGTACAGAGAACTGAATCTGAAATTCGTTCGAACCGGATGATGGAGATTGCCACCAAGTACGCTAATGGTGAAGATGAGGATCGACTCCGGAGTAGCAAGCACAAGTCAGTCGCCCAAGAAATCGGATGAGGAAATTCCAATCGGAAACAGAAGCGGAAAGCCGAGCCAGCTGCTCCTGGGGAAGCCTGGCTGTAACTCAAGGAAAGTTTAAGGGGAAACCCAAAGGGCCTTGGAACCCCAAGAAAGTTAAAGATCAAGACCGAAATGATGTGTTGGATTTGCCATGTCACATCCACACCAAGAAAGATGAAGAGGGTAAGCTCATTTACCCGAAACATACCACTCGACAGTGTCGGCTCTTGATCCAGCAGTTCCAGGGCAAACAGCCCAAAGATAAGGAAAAGGAGTCAGACAAAGTTGAGGACAAGGAAGACAGTGATGATGGATACCCCCAGGTCAATTCCACCTTGATGATTTTTGCTGATGTTGAAAGCAAAAGTCAACTGAAAGTTATCAACCGTGAGGTGAATATGGTTGCTCCGGCGACACCCAGTTATCTGAAGTGGTCTCAGACTGCCATCACATTCGACCAGTCCGATCACCCAACGCACATTGCCACCCCTGGGAGGCAAGCTTTGGTGGTCGACCCAGTTGTTGAAGGCACTCGACTGACCAAAGTCTTGATGGATGGTGGCAGTGGTTTGAACATACTGTATGCTGAGACGTTGAAAGGGATGGGCATTCCGATGTCCAGACTCAGTACCAGCAACATGAGTTTCCATGGAGTCATTCCTGGGAAGAAGGCTGAGTCACTCGGTCAAATTGCTCTTGATGTGGTTTTTTGTGATTCCAAGAATTACCGCAAAGAAAAGTTGACGTTCGAAGTTGTGGATTTCCAGAGTGCTTATCATGCTATTTTGGGCAGGCCAGCTTACGCACGCTTCATGGCTCGACCATGTTATGTGTATCTCAAATTGAAGATGCCTGGTCCCAAAGGTGTGATCACTGTTGCGGGCAATCGGAAGAAAGCAGAAGAGTGTTTTCAGAAAGGCTCAAAGATCGCTGATGCTCAGATGGCAGTGGTGGAGCTGCAGGAGTACTAGAAGGCTGCAGACCCGAGTGATTTGTTGCAAGCCAAGAAGCCCGCTATAGAATCAGCTTTTCAGTCGTCTGGTGAAATGAAGCCGGTTCACATTCACCCGACCGATCCCAGTGCTGCTCCGACTCATATCTCAACAACACTCGACTCCAAATAGGAAGAAGCGCTCATCCAGTTCCTCCGTGAGAACTGGGACATCTTTGCATGGAAGCCTTCTGACATGCCGGGTGTTCCCAGGGGGCTGGCTAAGCACCGCCTACGAGTCGACTCAAAAGTGAAACCCGTCAAAGAACATCTCCGATGGTCTGCCGTCCAAAAGAGAAAGGGCTATTGGTGTGGAGGTGGCTCGGCTCTTAGCAGCAGAGTTCATCCGAGAGATTTACCACTTCGAGTGGCTCGCCAACGTTGTCATGGTCCCCAAGAAGGACAAGTCACTTTGCATGTGCATTGACTTTAAACATATCAATCGGTCCTGCCCGAAAGATCATTTTCCTCTCCCCCGCATCGACCAGATAGTCGACTCAACTGCGGGATGTGAGCAACTATCTTTTTTAGACGCCTATTCCGGGTACCATCAGATCCGTCTGTATGGACCTGACGAGATCAAAACAACTTTCATCACTCCATTCGGGTGCTTTTGTTATGTTACCATGCCATTAGGCCTCAAGAATGCCGGAGCCACATTCATGAGGATGATTCAGAAGTGTTTGCTCACTCAAATCAGTCGGAATGTGGAAGCATACATGGATGATATTGTGGTCAAGTCACAGAAGGGTTCCGACCTGCTGACTGACCTTGCTGAAACCTTTGCCAACCTCAGGAGGTATGATATCAAGCTTAATCCATCAAAATGCACATTCGGAGTTCCTGGCGGAAAGTTACTCGGTTTTCTCGTTTCCGAACGGGAAATCGACGCCAATCCAGAAAAAGTCGGTACTATACTCCGGATGAAACGTCCCGTGCGAGTGCACGACGTCCAGATGCTTACTGGTTGCTTGGCCGCTTTAAGTCGATTCATCTCTCGTCTCGGTGAAAAGACATTGCCTCTTTACCGATTGATGAAGAACTCAGACAAGTTCGAGTGGACTCCTGAAGCTGATGCAGCGTTTGCAGAGCTCAAAGCTCTGCTCTCCACCCAGCCGGTGCTTGCTGCTCCAATCAGCAAAGAGCCTTTGCTGCTATACATCGCAGCCACGGGACAAGTCGTCAGTACGATACTTATGGTCGAGCAGGAAGAAGAAGGAAAAGCCTTCAAAGTTCAGCGCCCAGTATATCATGTTTCTGAAGTTTTGACCCCATCGAAGCAAAGATATCCTCATTATCAGAAGCTTGTATATGGGATTTATATGACCACAAAGAAGGTTGCTCACTACTTCTCTGATCATTCCATTATGGTCGACAGTGACGCTCCATTGTTAGAGATCCTGCACAACAGAGACGCAACTGGTCGAGTGGCAAAATGGGCGATTGAACTCCTTCCTCTAGATATCAAGTTTGAGGCAAAGAAAGCTATCAAGTCCCAAGCAATAGCAGATTTCATCGCCGAGTGGATTGAACAACAAGTGCCGACTCAGGTTCACTCGGAGCATTGGATCATGTTCTTCGACGGTTCCAAAATGCTGAATGGTTCCGGTGCCGGAGTAGTATTGGTCTCCCCCCGAGGATATAAGCTAAGATATGTTCTTCAAATCCACTTTGATTCCTCCAATAACGAAGCAGAATATGAAGCACTTTTATATGGGTTGCGCATGGCCATTTCACTCGGCGTCCGTCGCCTCATGGTCTATGGCGACTCAGATTTGGTGGTTAATCAAGTGATGAAAGAGTGGGACGTCAGAAGTCCGGCCATGACTGGTTATTGCAATGCAGTGAGAAAGCTGGAGAAGAAATTCGAGGGGTTAGATAAGAGACATCATGGTATGCATCATATCCGATAGGGTGCACTTATGATGTATGGACACACCATCACACCATGGTGTTCCTGGCTGTATTGGTTGTGAAACAACTTCCACAATGTCTTAATTCTGTGCCAAACTCGTAATTCAGATACTCATCTCTATGATCATATCATAGATATTTTATCCTCTTGTCACAACGATCTTTCAACTTCACCCTGAAATTACTTGAACCTTTCAATAATTCAGACTCGTGATTCATCAAGTAAATATACTCAACATCTACTCAAATCATCTGTGAAGTAAGAACATAACGATATCCACTACATGCCTCAGCACCCATTGGATTGCACACATCAAAATGTATTACTTCCAACAAGTTGCTTTCTAGTTCCATTTTACTGAAAACGAGGCTTTCAGTCATCTTGCCCATGTGGTATGATTTGCATGTCTCAAGTGATTCGAAATCAAGTGAGTCCAAACGGTCCATTTGCATGGAGTTTCTTCATGCATATACACCAATAGACATGGTTCGCATGTCTCAAACTTTTCAAAAAATGAGTGAGTCCAAAGATCCATCAACATGGAGCTTCTTCATGCGTTTTATACCGATATGACTTACGTGGCAGTGCCACAAGTAGGTGGTACTATCATTACTATCTTATATCTTTTGGCATGAACATGTTATCACTACGATCGAGATTCAATAAACCATTCATTTTAGGTGCAAGACCATTGAATGTATTATTCAAATAAACAGAGTAGCCATTATTCTCCTTAAATGAATAACCGTATTGCGATAGACATAATCCAATCATATCTATGCTCAACGCAAACACCAATCTTGATGGTAGAGGGAGCGTACGATATTTGATCAACCTTGGAAATACTTCCAACACATATCGTCATCTCACCTTTAGCTAGTCTCCGTTTATTCCGTAGCTTTTATTTCGAGTTACTAACACTTAGCAACCGAACCGGTATCTAATACCCTGGTGCTACTAGGAGTGCTAGTAAAGTACACATTAACACAATGTATATCCAATATACTTCTATCGACCTTGCCAGCCTTCTCATCTACCAAGTATCTAGGGTAATTATGCTCCAGTGGTTGTTCCCCTTATTGCAGAAGCACTTAGTCTCGGGTTTGGGTTCAACCTTGGGTTTCTTAACTAGAGCAGCAGCTGATTTGCCGTTTCATGAAGTATCCCTTCTTGCCCTCGCCCTTCTTGAAACTAGTGGTTTCACTAAACATCAACAATTGATGCTCCTTCTTGATTTCTACTTTCGCGGTGTCAAACATCGCGAGTATTTCAAGGATCATCATATATGTCCCTGATATATTATAGTTCATCACGAAGCTCTAGCAGCTTGGTGGTAATGACTTCGGAGAAACGTCACTATTTCATCTGGAAGATCAACTCCCACTTGATTCAAATGATTGTTGTACTCAGACAATCTGAGCACAAGCTCAACAATTGAGCTTTTCTCCTTAGTTTGCAGGCTAAGAAAATCGTCGGAGGTCTCATACCTCTTGACGTGGGCACGAGCCTGAAATCCCAATTTCAGCCCTCGAAACATCTCATATGTTTTGTGACGTTTCAAAACGCCTTCGGTGCCTCAACTCTAAGCCGTTTAACTGAACTATCACGTAGTTATCAAAATGTGTATGTCAGATGTTCGCAACATCCACAGACGACGTTCGAGGTTCAGCACACTGAGCGGTGCATTAAGGACATAAGCCTTCTATGAAGCAAATGAGGACAATCCTCAGTTTACGGACCTAGTCCGCATAATTTCTACTATCAACTTTCAACTAAATTTTCTCTAGGAACATATCTAAACAGTAGAACTGAAGCATGAGCTACGACATAATTTGCAAAGACCTTTTGACTATGTTCAGGATAATTAAGTTCATCTTATGAACTCCCACTCAGATAGACATCCCTCCAGTCATCTAAGTGATTACATGATCCGAGTTAACTAGGCCGTGTCCGATCATCACGTGAGACGGACTAGTCAACATCGGTGAACATCTTCATGTTGATCATATCTACCATACGACTCATGCTCGACCTTTCGGTCTTCTGTGTTCCGAGGCCATGTCTGTACACATGCTAGGCTCGTCAAGTCAACCTAAGTGTTTCGCTTGTGTAAATCTGTCTTACACATGTTGTATGTGAACGTAAGAATCTATCACACCCGATCATCACGTGGTGCTTCGAAACGACGAACTTTCGCAACGGTGCACAGTTAGGGGGAACACTTTCTTGAAATTTTAATGAGGGATCATCTTATTTACTACCGTCGTTCTAAGCAAATAAGATGTATAAACATGATAAACATCACATGCAATCAAATAGTGACATGATATGGCCAATATCATATTGCTCCTTTTGATCTCCATCTTCGGGGCTCCATGATCATCATCGTCACCGGCATGACACCATGATCTCCATCATCATGATCTCCATCATTGTGTCTCCATGAAGTTGTCTCGCCAACTTATTACTTCTACTACTACAGCTAATGGTTAGCAATAAAGTAAAGTAATTACATGACGTTTATGTTGACACGCATGTCATAAATAAATTAAGACAACTCCTATGGCTCCTGCCGGTTGTCATACTCATTGACATGCAAGTCGTGATTCCTATTACAAGAACATGATCAATCTCATACATCACATATATCATTCATCACATCCTTTTGGCCATATCACATCACATAGCATACCCTGCAAAAACAAGTTAGACGTCCTCTAATTGTTGTTTGCATGTTTTACGTGGCTGCTATGGGTTTCTAGCAAGAACGTTTCTTACCTACGCAAAAACCACAACGTGATATGCCAATTGCTATTTACCCTTCATAAGGACCCTTTTCATCGAATCCTATCCGACTAAAGTGGGAGAGACAGACACCTGCTAGCCACCTTATGCAACTAGTGCATGTCAGTCGGTGGAACCAGTCTCACGTAAGAGTACGTGTAAGGTCGGTCCGGGCCGCTTCATCCCACAATGCCGCCGAATCAAGATTGGACTAGTAACGGTAAGCATATTGAACAAAATCAACGCCCACAACTACTTTGTGTTCTACTCGTGCATAGAAACTACGCATAAACCTGGCTCTGATACCACTATTGGGGAACGTAGCATAAATTCAAAATTTTCCTATGTGTCACCAAGATCTATCTATGGAGTCATCTAGCAATGAGGGAGGAGTGGATCTACATACCCTTGTAGATCGCGCGCGGAAGCGTTCAAGAGAACGGGGTTGATGGAGTCGTACTCGTCGTGATTCAAATCACCGATGATCCTAGCGCCGAACGGACAGCACCTCCGCGTTCAACACACGTACGGAGCAGCGACGTCTCCTCCTTCTTGATCCAGAAAGGGGGAAGGAGAGGTTGATGGAGATCCAGCAGCACGACGGCGTGGTGGTGGAAGTAGTGGGATTCCAACAAGGCTTCGCCAAGCGCTGTGGGAGGAGGGAGATGTGCCATGGGAGGGAGAGGGAGGCGCCAGGGCTTGGGGTATGGTTGCCCTCCCTTCCCCCCACTATATATAGGGCTAAGGGAGAGGGGGAGGGCGCAGCCTTGCCCCTTCCTCCAAGAAAGGGTGCGGCCAAGGGGGGGAGGAGTCCATCCTCCCCAAGGCACCTCGGAGGTGCCTTCCCCCTTTAGGACTCTTCCTCTCCCTCATCTCTTGGCGCATGGTCCTCTAGGGGCTGGTGCCCTTGGCCCATATAGGCCAAGGCGCACCCTCTACAGCCCATGTGGTCCCCCGGGGCAGGTGGCCCCACCCGGTGGACCCCCGGGACCCTTCCGGTGGTCCCGGTACAATACCGGTGACCCCGAAACTTGTCCCGATGGCCGAAATAGCACTTCCTATATATAATTCTTTACCTCCGGACCATTCCGGAACTCCTCGTGACGTCCGGGATCTCATCCGGGACTCCGAAAAACTTTCGGGTTACCGCATACTAATATCTCTATAACCCTAGCGTCACCGAACCTTAAGTGTGTAGACCCTACGGGTTCGGGAGACATGCAGACATGACCGAGACGACTCTCCGGCAAATAACCAACAGCGGGATCTGGATACCCATGTTGGCTCCCACATGTTCCACGATGATCTCATCGGATGAACCACGATGTCAAGGACTTAATCAATCCCGTATACAATTCACTTTGTCTAGCGGTACGATACTTGCCCGAGATTCGATCGTCGGTATCCTGATACCTTGTTCAATCTCATTACCGGCAAGTCTCTTTACTCGTTCCATAACACATCATCCCATGATCAACTCCTTGATCACATTGTGCACATTATGATGATGTCCTACCGAGTGGGCCCAGAGATACCTCTCCGTTTACACGGAGTGACAAATTCCAGTCTCGATTCGTGCCAACTCAACAGACACTTTTGGAGATACCCATAGTGCACCTTTATAGTCACCCAGTTACGTTGTGACGTTTGGTACACCCAAAGCACTCCTACGGTATCCGGGAGTTGCACAATCTCATGGTCTAAGGAAATGATACTTGACATTAGAAAAGCTTTAGCATACCAACTACACGATCCTTGTGCTAGGCTTAGGATTGGGTCTTGTCCATCACATCATTCTCCTAATGATGTGATCCCGTTATCAACGACATCCAATGTCCATGGTCAGGAAACCATAACCATCTATTGATCAACGAGCTAGTCAACTAGAGGCTTACTAGGGACATGGTGTTGTCTATGTATCCACACATGTATCTGAGTTTCCTATCAATACAATTCTAGCATGGATAATAAACGATTATCATGAACAAGGAAATATAATAATAACTAATTTATTATTGCCTCTAGGGCATATTTCCAACACACTCGTCTGGCCCTTCGCTGTTTGGGGACTGGACATGGTTGGACCACTGAGAACGGGCAGGAGCGGCTTCACTCATGTGCTAGTAGCAGTCGACAAGTTCACCAAATGGATTGAAGCTAAGCCTATCAAGAATCTTGATGCTTGCACTGCTATCAGTTTCATCAGAGAGTTGTGTTGGAAATATGCCCTAGAGGCAATAATAAATTGATTATTATTATATTTCCTTGTTCATGATAATCGTTTATTATCCATGCTAGAATTGTATTGATAGGAAACTCAGATACATGTGTGGATACATAGACAACACCATGTCCCTAGTAAGCCTCTAGTTGACTAGCTCGTTAATCAATAGATGGTTATGGTTTCCTGACCATGGACATTGGATGTCGTTGATAACGGGATCACATCATTAGGAGAATGATGTGATGGACAAGACCCAATCCTAAGCCTAGCACAAGATCATGTAGTTCGTATGCTAAAGCTTTTCTAATGTCAAGTATCATTTCCTTAGACCATGAGATTGTGCAACTCCCGGATACCGTAGGAGTGCTTTGGGTGTGCCAAACGTCACAACGTAACTGGGTGGCTATAAAGGTACACTACGGGTATCTCTGAAAGTGTCTGTTGGGTTGGCACGAATCGAGATTGGGATTTGTCACTCCGTGTAAACGGAGAGGTATCTCTGGGCCCACTCGGTAGGACATCATCATAATGTGCACAATGTGGCCAAGGGGTTGATCACGGGATGATGTGTTATGGAACGAGTAAAGAGACTTGCCGGTAACGAGATTGAACAAGGTATCGGTATACCGACGATCGAATCTCGGGCAAGTACCATACCGCTAGACAAAGGGAATTGTATACGGGATCGATTGAGTCCTTGACATCGTGGTTCATCCGATGAGATCATCGTGGAACATGTGGGAGCCAACATGGGTATCCAGATCCCGCTGTTGGTTATTGACCGGAGAACATCTCGGTCATGTCTGCATGTCTCCCGAACCCGTAGGGTCTACACACTTAAGGTTCGATGACGCTAGGGTTATAAAGGAAGTTTGTATGTGGTTACCAAATGTTGTTCGGAGTCCCGGATGAGATCCCGGACGTCACGAGGAGTTCCGGAATGGTCCGGAGGTAAAGATTTATATATAGGAAGTCCTGTTTCGGCCATCGGGACAAGTTTCGGGGTCATCGGTATTGTACTGGGACCACCGGAAGGGTCCCGGGGGCCCACCGGGTGGGGCCACCTGCCCCGGGGGGCCACATGGGCTGTAGGGGGTGCGCCTTGGCCTACATGGGCCAAGGGCACCAGCCCCTAGAGGCCCATGCGCCAAGATATAGGAAAAAGGGGAGAGTCCTAAAGGGGGAAGGCACCTCCGAGGTGCCTTGGGGAGGATGGACTCCTCCCCCCCTCTTAGCCGCACCCCTTTCTTGGAGGAAGGGGCAAGGCTGCGCCTCCCCCCTCTCCCCTGCCCCTATATATAGTGGAGGGGAGGGAGGGCATCCATACATGAGCCCTTGGCGCCTCCCTCCCTCCCGTGACACCTCCTCCTCTCCCGTAGGTGCTTGGCGAAGCCCTGCAGGATTGCCACGCTCCTCCATCACCACCACGCCGTTGTGCTGCTGCTGGATGGAGTCTTCCTCAACCTCTCCCTCTCTCTTTGCTGGATCAAGGCGTGGGAGACATCGTCGAGCTGTACGTGTGTTGAACGCGGAGGTGCCGTCCGTTCGGCACTAGGATCATCGGTGATCTGAATCACGACGAGTACGACTCCATCAACCCCGTTCACTTGAACGCTTCCGCTTAGCGATCTACAAGGGTATGTAGATGCACTCTCTCTTTCTACTCGTTGCTGGTCTCTCCATAGATAGATCTTGGTGATTCGTAGGAAAAATTTTGAATTTCTGCTACGTTACCCAACAGTGCTATCAGAGCTAGGTCTATTGCGTAGATTCTTTGCACGAGTAGAACACAAAGTAGTTGTGGGCGTCGATATTGTTCAATATGCTTGCCGTTACTAGTCTTATCTTGATTCGGCGGCATCGTGGGATGAAGCGGCCCGGACCAACCTTACACGTACACTTACGTGAGACCGGTTCCACCGACAAACATGCACTAGTTGCATAAGGTGGCTGGCGGGTGTCTGTCTCTCCCACTTTAGTCGGATCGGATTCGACGAAAAGGGTCCTTATGAAGGGTAAATAGCAATTGGCATATCACGTTGTGGTTCATGCGTAGGTAAGAAACGTTCTTGCTAGAAACCCATAGCAGCCACGTAAAACATGCAAACAACAATTAGAGGACGTCTAACTTGTTTTTGCAGGGTATGCTATGTGATGTGATATGGCCAAAGGATGTGATGAATGATATATGTGATGTATGAGATTGATCATGTTCTTGTAATAGGATTCACGACTTGCATGTCGATGAGTATGACAACCGGCAGGAGCCATAGGAGTTGTCTTTATTTATTTGTGACCTGCGTGTCAACTTAAACGTCATGTAATTACTTTACTTTATTGCTAACCGTTAGCCATAGTAGTAGAAGTAATAGTTGGCGTGACAACTTCATGAAGACACGATGATGGAGATCATGATGATGGAGATAATGGTGTCATGCCGGTGACGATGATGATCATGGAGCCCCGAAGATGAAGATCAAAAGGAGCAAAATGATATTGGCCATATCATGTCACTATTTGATTGCATGTGATGTTTATCATGTTTATGCATCTTATTTGCTTAGAACGACGGTAGTAAATAAGATGATCCCTTACAACAATTTCAAGAAGTGTTCTCCCCTAACTGTGCACCGTTGCGACAGTTCGCTGTTTCAAAACATCACGTGATGATCGGGTGTTTTATTCAGACGTTCAAATACAACGGGTGTTGATGAGCCTAGCATGTACAGACATGGCCTCGGAACACATGCAAAACACTTAGGGTTAACTTGACGAGCCTAGCATGTACAGACATGGCCTCGGAACACGGAGACCGAAAGGTCGAGCGTGAGTCGTATAGAAGATACGATCAACATGAAGATGTTCACCGATGATGACTAGTCCGTCTCACGTGATGATCGGACACGGCCTAGTTTGACTCGGATCATGTAATCACTTAGATGACTAGAGGGATGTCTATCTGAGTGGGAGTTCATAAGATGAACTTAATTATACTGAACATAGTCAAAAGGTTTTTGCAAATTATGTCGTAGCTCACGCTATAGTTCTACTGTTTAGATATGTTCCTAGAGAAAATATAGTTGAAAGTTGATAGTAGCGATTATGCGGACAGTAGAAAGCTTATGTCCTTAATGCACCGCTCAGTGTGCTGAACCCCAAACGTCGTCTGCGGATGTTGCGAACATCTGACATACACGTTTTGATAACTACATGATAGTTCAGTTAAACGGTTTAGAGTTGAGGCACCAAAGACTTTTTTGAAACATCGCGAAACATATGAGATGTTTTGAGGGCTGAAATTGGGATTTCAGGCTCGTGCCCATGTCAAGAGGTATAAGACCTCTGATGACTTTCTTAACCTGCAAACTAAGGAGAAAAGCTCAATTGTTGAGCTTGTGCTCAGATTGTCTGAGTACAACAATCATTTGAATCGAGTGGGAGTTGATCTTCCAGATAAGACAGTGATGGTTCTCCAAAGTCATTGCCACCAAGCTGTTAGAGCTTCGTAATGAACTATAACATATCAGGGATAGATATGATGATCCTTGAGGTATTCGCGATGTTTGACACCGCGAAAGTAGAAATCAAGAAGGAGCATCAATTGTTGATGGTTGGTGGAACCACTAGTTTCAAGAAGGGCAAGGGCAAGAAGGGATACTTCATGAAACGGCAAATCAGCTGCTGCTCTAGTGAAGAAACCCAAGGTAAAACCCAAACCCGAGACTAAGTGCTTCTGTAATAAGGGGAACAACCACTAGAGCAGAATTACCCTAGATACTTGGTAGATGAGAAGGCTGGCAAGGTCGATAGAAGTATATTGGATATACATTGTGTTAATGTGTACTTTACTAGTACTCCTAGTAGCACCAGGGTATTAGATACCGGTTCGGTTGCTAAGTGTTAGTAACTCGAAATAAAAGCTACGGCATAAACGGAGACTAGCTAAAGGTGAGCTGACGATATGTGTTGGAAGTGTTTCCAATGTTGATATGATCAAGCATCGCACGCTCCCTCTACCAAAGAGATTGGTGTTAAACCTAAATAATTGTTATTTGGTGTTTGCGTTGAGCATAGACATGATTGGATTACGTCTATCGCGATACGGTTATTCATTTAAGGAGAATAATGGTTACTCTGTTTATTTGAATAATACCTTCAATGGTCTTACACCTAAAATGAATGGTTTATTAAATCTCGATCGTAGTGATACACATGTTCATGCCAAAAGATAGTAATGATAGTACCACCTACTTGTGGCACTGCCACGTAAGTCATATCGGTATAAAACGCATGAAGAAGCTCCATATTGATGGATCTTTGGACTCACTCGTTTTTGAAAAGTTTGAGACATGCGAACCATGTCTATTGGTGTATATGCATGAAGAAACTCCATGCAAATGGACCATTTTGACTCACTTGATTTTGAATCACTTGGGACATGCAAATCATACCACATGGGCAAGATGACTGAAAAGCCTCGTTTTCAGTAAGATGGAACAAGATAGCAACTTGTTGGAAGTAACACATTTTGATGTGTGCAGTCCAATGAGTGCTGAGGCATACAGTGAATATCGTTATGTTCTTACTTCACAGATGATTCGAGTAGATGTTGAGTATATTTACTTGATGAATCAGGAGTCTGAATTATTGAAAGGTTCAAGTAATTTCAGTGTGAAGTTGAAAGATCGTCGTGACAAGAGGATAAAAGATCTATGATATGATCATAGAGATGAATATCTGAGTTACGAGTTTTGGCACACAATTAAGACATTGTGGAAAATGTTTCACAATTAATACCGCCTGGAACACCATAGTGTGATGGTGTGTCCGAACATCATAGTTGCACCCTATTGGATATGGTGCGTACCATGATGTCCCTTATCGAATTACCACTATCGTTCATGGGTTAGGCATTAGAGACAACCACATTCACTTTAAAAAGGGCACCACATAATTCCGTTGAGATGACACCGTATGAATTATGGTTTAGAGAAACCTAAGTTGTCGTTTCTTAAAGGTTTGGGGCTGCGACGCTTATGTGGAAAAGTTTCAGGATTAAGCTCGAACCCAAAGCGGATAAAATGCATCTTCATAGGACACCCAAAACAGTTGGGTATACCTCCTAATTCAGATCCGAAAGCAATATGGATTGTTTCTTGAATCGGGTCCTTTCTCGAGGAAAGGTTTCTCTCGAAAGAGTTGAGTGGGAGGATGGTGGAGACTTGATGAGGTTATTGAACCGTCTCTTCAACTAGTGTATGGCAGGGCACAGGAAGTTGTTCCTGTGGCACCTACACCAATTGAAGTGGAAGCTTATGATATTGATCATGAAACTTTGGATCGAGTCACTACCAAACCTCGTAGGACGACAAGGACACGTACTACTTCGGAGTGGTAAGGTGATCCTGTCTTGGAAGTCATGTTGCTAGACAACAATGAACCTACGAGCTATGGAGAAGCGATGGTGGGCCCGGATTCCGATAAATGGCTCAAGGCCATAAAACCCGAGAGAGGATCCATGTATGAAAACAAAGTGTAGACTTTGGAAGAACTACTTGATGGTCGTAAGGCTGTTAGGTACATATGGATTTTGAAAGGAAGACAGACAATGATGGTAAGTGTCACCATTGAGAAAGCTCGACTTGTCGTTAAGATGTTTTTCGACAAGTTCAAGGAGTTGACTACGATGAGACTTTCTCACTCGTAGCGATGCTAAGAGTCTGTTGGAATTATATTAGCAATTACTGCATTATTTATGAAATCTTGCAGATAGGATGTCAAAACATTGTTTCCTCGACGATTCTTGAGGAAAGGTTGTATGTGATACAACCGGAAGGTTTTGTCTATCCTGAAATATGCTAATAAGTATGCAAAGCTCCAGCAATCCTTCTGAGGACTGGAGTAAGCATCTCGGAGTTGGAATGTATGCTTTGATGATGATCAAAGATTTTGGGTGTATACAAAGTTTATGAGAAACTTGTATTTCCAAAGAAGTGAGTGGGAGCACTATAGAATTTCTGATGAGTATATGTTGTTGACATATTAATGATCAGAAATGACATAGAATTTCTGGAAAGCATATAGGGTTATTTGGAAAGTGTTTTCAATGGGAAACCTGGATTAAGCTACTTGAACATTGGGCATCAAGATCTATAAGGATAGATCAAAACGCTTAATAGTACTTTCAAATGAGCACATGCCTTGACGTGATCTTGAAGGTGTTCAAGATGGATCAGTCAAAGAAGGAGTTCTTGCCTGAGTTGTAAGGTATGAAGTTAAGACTTAAAGCTCGACCATGGCAGAATAGAGAGAAAGGAACGAAGGTCGTCCCCTATGCTTAAGACATAGGCTCTACAGTATGCTATGCTGTGTACCGCACCTGAAGTGTGCTTTACCATGAGTCAGTCAAGGGGTACAAGAGTGATCCAAGAATGGATCACAGGACAGCGGTCAAAGTTATCCTTAGTAACTAGTGGACTAAGGAATTTTCTCAATTATGGAGGTGGTAAAAGAGTTCGTCGTAAAGGGTTACGTCGATGCAAGCTTAACACCTATCCGGATAGCTCTGAGTAGAGATACTGGATACGTATAATGGAGCAACAATTTAGAATAGCTCCAAGTAGAACAGTTATTTGGAATAGCTCCAAATAGAACATGGTAGCTGCATCTAGGAGATGACATAGAGATTTGTAAAGCACACACGGATCTGAAAGGTTCAGACCCGTTGACTATAACCTCTCTCACAAGCATAACATGATCAAACCCAGAACTCATCGAGTGTTAATCACATGGTGAATGTGAACTAGATTATTGACTCTAGTAAACTCTTTGGGTGTTAGTCACATGGGGATGTGACCTTGAGTGTTAATCACATATCGATGTGAACTAGATTATTGACTCTAGTGCAAGTGGGAGACTGTTGGAAATATGCCCTAGAGGCAATAATAAATTGATTATTATTATATTTCCTTGTTCATGATAATCGTTTATTATCCATGCTAGAATTGTATTGATAGGAAACTCAGATACATGTGTGGATACATAGACAACACCATGTCCCTAGTAAGCCTCTAGTTGACTAGCTCGTTAATCAATAGATGGTTACGGTTTCCTGACCATGGACATTGGATGTCGTTGATAACGGGATCACATCATTAGGAGAATGATGTGATGGACAAGACCCAATCCTAAGCCTAGCACAAGATCATGTAGTTCGTATGCTGAAGCTTTTCTAATGTCAAGTATCATTTCCTTAGACCATGAGATTGTGCAACTCCCGGATACCGTAGGAGTGCTTTGGGTGTGCCAAACGTCACAACGTAACTGGGTGGCTATAAAGGTACACTACGGGTATCTCTGAAAGTGTCTGTTGGGTTGGCACGAATCGAGATTGGGATTTTGTCACTCCGTGTAAATGGAGAGGTATCTTTGGGCCCACTCAGTAGGACATCATCATAATGTGCACAATGTGACCAAGGGGTTGATCACGGGATGATGTGTTACGGAACGAGTAAAGAGACTTGCCGGTAACGAGATTGAACAAGGTATCGGTATACCGACGATCGAATCTCGGGCAAGTACCATACCGCTAGACAAAGGGAATTGTATACGGGATTGATTGAGTCCTTGACATCGTGGTTCATCCGATGAGATCATCGTGGAACATGTGGGAGCCAACATGGGTATCCAGATCCCGCTGTTGGTTATTGACCGGAGAACATCTCGGTCATGACTACATGTCTCCCGAACCCGTAGGGTCTACACACTTAAGGTTCGATGACGCTAGGGTTATAAAGGAAGTTTGTATGTGGTTACCGAATGTTGTTCGGAGTCCCGGATGAGATCCCGGACGTCACGAGGAGTTCCGGAATGGTCCGGAGGTAAAGATTTATATATAGGAAGTCCTGTTTCGGCCATCGGGACAAGTTTCGGGGTCATCGGTATTGTACCGGGACCACAGGAAGGGTCCCGGGGGCCCACCGGGTGGGGCCACCTGCCCCGGGGGGCCACATGGGCTGTAGGGGTGCGCCTTGGCCTACATGGGCCAAGGGCACCAGCCCCTAGAGGCCCATGCGCCAAGATATAGGAAAAAGGGGAGAGTCCTAAAGGGGGAAGGCACCTCCGAGGTGCCTTGGGGAGGATGGACTCCTCCCCCCCTCTTAGCCGCACCCCTTTCTTGGAGGAAGGGGCAAGGCTGCGCCTCCCCCCTCTCCCCTGCCCCTATATATAGTGGAGGGGAGGGAGGGCATCCATACCTGAGCCCTTGGCGCCTCCCTCCCTCCCGTGACACCTCCTCCTCTCCCGTAGGTGCTTGGCGAAGCCCTGCAGGATTGCCACGCTCCTCCATCACCACCACGCCGTTGTGCTGCTGCTGGATGGAGTCTTCCTCAACCTCTCCCTCTCTCTTTGCTGGATCAAGGCGTGGGAGACATCGTCGAGCTGTACGTGTGTTGAACGCGGAGGTGTCGTCCGTTCGGCACTAGGATCATCGGTGATCTGAATCACGACGAGTACGACTCCATCAACCCCGTTCACTTGAACGCTTCCGCTTAGCGATCTACAAGGGTATGTAGATGCACTCTCTCTTTCTACTCGTTGCTGGTCTCTCCATAGATAGATCTTGGTGATTCGTAGGAAAATTTTTGAATTTCTGCTACGTTACCCAACAAGTTGATATTCAGATATGGAGTTCCGCACAGCATCATCACTGACAATGGGTCAAACTTCGATTCTGACAAATTCAGAGCCTTTTGCTCCTCTCAAGGCACACGAGTCGACTACGCTTCAGTCGCTCACCCCCAGTCGAATGGACAAGAGGAAAGAGCAAACGGCTTAATTCTCAAAGGACTGAAACCCTGACTGATGCGCGACCTCAAGCACGCAGCAGGTGCATGGGTCAACGAGCTTCCATAAGTTCTTTGGGGATTGAGGACAACCCCGAACCGATCGACTGGAAGAACCCCATTCTTTCTGGTCTACAGAGCCGAAGCAGTTTTGCCGAGTGACCTGCTTCACATCGCACCCCGAGTCGAGCTCTACTCTGAAGATGAAGCAGAACAAGCCCGGCAGGACGCAGTCGACCTCCTTGAAGAAGAAAGAGAAATGGCCATGATCCGATCGACCATCTATCAGCAAGACTTGCGTCGATTCCATGCCAGAAATGTGAAGAGTCGAGCCTTCCAAGAAGGAGACTTGGTCCTCCGAGTGGATCAACAGAAACCACACAAACTCGCTCCTACTTGGGAAGGTCCCTTCATAGTCACCAGAGTCCTCCACAATGGAGCATACCACCTTTATAATGTCGATCGCCAGATTGATGAGCCACGAGCCTGGAATGCGGAGCTGCTCCGCCCCTTTTATACTTGAATTCTCACTCGGATGAGATGTAATAAGAAAAACTTCTGTAGTTTATTTATCAAAGACAAGAGTGTAATAATTTTCCCAGTGATTGTTATTGTTTTTGTTTGCGTGAGAAATCCCCCAGTGGGTGGCTTAGCTGCGAATCCGTTTCGCCTAAGTTTGTAAAAATAATTTCCTACCGAGTGGTGAGCCAGCCTCCCACTCGGGGGCTTAGCTGCGAACCTGTTTCGCCTAAGTGTTTGAAAAACCTACCGAGTGGAGAGCCAACCTCCCACTCGGGGGCTTAGCTGCAGTCCCGTACTCGCCTAAGTATTTGAAAATCCTACCGAGTGGAGAGCCAGCCTCCCACTCGGGGGCTTAGCTGTACTCCGGTACTCGCCTAAGTATTTGAAAATCCTACCGAGTGGTGAGCCAGCCTCCCACTCGGGGGCTTAGCTGCAGTCCAGTACTCGCCTAAGTATTTGAAAATCCTACCGAGTGGTGAGCCAGCCTCCCACTCGGGGGCTTAGCTGCAGTCCAGTACTCGCCTAAGTATTTGAAAATCCTACCGAGTGGTGAGCCAGCCTCCCACTCGGGGGCTTAGCTGCAGTCCAGTACTCGCCTAAGTATTTGAAAATCCTACCGAGTGGTGAGCCAGCCTCCCACTCGGGGGCTTAGCTGCAGTCCAGTACTCGCCTAAGTATTT
>NC_041384.1:221253109-221265829 GCF_002162155.2 Triticum dicoccoides
TTTGGAGCTTCGCCACAAATACAACGTGCGCTCCATCCCAATCCGCAAGGACGATGAGGTGCAGGTCGACTGCCACCTTCTCCTTGGGAGCTTCGCCACAAATACAACATGCACTCCATCCCAATCCGCAAGAACGACGAGGTGCAGGTCGACTGCCACCTTCTCCTTCGGAGCTTCGCCACAAACACAACATGCGCTCCATCCCGACCCGCAAGGACGACGAGGTGCAGGTCGACTGCTACCTTCTCCTTCGGAGCTGCGCCACAAATACAAAAGTTGTCTCGAGTGAAGAATGAGTTCCACTCGACGGAGAATTCATGAAGATATTCAACGATAAACCAAGTTTAGATAAACCCTAAAGGTTCCAGACCGCATATCAAAGTGCTCGGGCATTTAGCCCGAAAGAGTTTAATGGTTACAAAAACCACTCGGCATTCCGAGGCAAATTTAAGGTGGGGCATAAAAGTTTGTTCACTCCGCAGGAGGAGGACTGGCAGGCTCGACGAACTCGTCCAGGTCGACGCCGTCGGCGATCTGAGTGGCTGCAGCAATAAAAGTCTCCATAAAAGATCGGAAGTCATGCCTCTGGGTGTTGGCGACCTTGATTGCTGCCAGCTTATCTTGTCGCACCTCCTTGCAGTGGACACGAACCAAAGACAGAGCCACATCAGCACCACACCGGGCAGAAGATTTCTTCCACTCCTGCACTCGACCAGGGATCTCGTTAAGTCGAGTCATCAGAGACTCGAGATCATTCTGGAGCGTGGCCCCTGGCCAAAGTGCCGTGTCGATCCGTGACGTGGCGACCTTCAGTCGCGCCAAGTAGTCCACAACACCGTCGATGCGGGATTCCAGTCGGAGCAGATTCATGGCAGTTTCATCTTTCACGGGAGAGTTGATGGGGTCCAAACCTGGCTCAATCCGCCCAGTCTCCTCCTCGAAGTTCTGGCAAAACTCTGCATTCACGATCCAAGGATAAGTCAATTTTCGTATGCTGAGTCGACAAAAAAACATCAGTCAGAACAAAATGTATACCTTCAAGCTTGATGAACAACTTCTTGGCAAGGCTCCTCAGATAACTCTCCAGATTGTCCCTCCTGCGAGCGATGCCTTCCATCTTCTCGTACAGGTTGACATTGTTTTTCTTCAAGCACGTGCACTCCTTGTTGGCTTCGTTCAGGGAAGATTTCATCTTGGCGTTTTCTTCTTCCAATTGGCCGACTGAAGCCAGTTTCTGTTCAGCTAGAGCGGTTCTGTCGTCAGCTTTCTTTTGAGCAGCAGCCAAATCCTGATCCTTCTTCGCCAGAGCTTCGTTCAGTTTTTCTGCAAAGAAATGGTGCTTGATTTAGAAAGAGCAGAAGGGTACTCAAGCCTAAGGCAAACCAGTCGACAAGCTCGTCTTACCATTGGCGTCGTCCTTGGCCATTTGCAGCTCTGTCTTGGCCAATTCCAAGTCAAGGTTTAGCTGGATCTTCTGTTTCTCCAAGTCAGCAAAGCGAGCTCCAAGATCGCAAGATTTCTGCAAACAGGGAGGGGAAGTTATTTTACAGCAAAAAATGACAAAGACAATCAATACTAAGACTACGGTCGACTGCCTGCAGTCCACCATAGTCTCGGGGACTACACCTAGTGGGTGCACTTTGCGTGCCCCCACCGGTTCGGTTTACACTCGACACGGCCAGACCAGATCGAGCGAAAGAATCAAAATACAAAGACTACAGTCGACTGCTAGCAGTCCACCGTAGTCTCGGGGACTGCACCCAGTGGGTGCACTCAGCGTGCCCCCACTAGTCCAAAAATTCAATCGATGCACCCAGTGGGTGTACAGATGCAAATATTTTCAGAAAGAGAGTCTCCAGATAGCATATGCTAACAGAACAAGTGGTGACCAGCTAACCTGAACATTGCTTTGGAGAGCCGAGCTGGCGTCATAGGCGGCCTGACTGGCGTCCCGCACCATCTTCACCTTCTCCATCATAATGCCCGCCTGGCGTATGGCTTCCTTGGCAGCATTCACTTCGTCCTCTGGGACATGATGGATCGCAAAAACTGAAGGTGGGTCAGCAGGAGCTTGAGCAGTCGACGAAGAAGGCAGGGCACTCGACAATGGTACGGCGAAGGTAACAGAACCCCGATTGGCATCACCAGCGTCCTGAACGACTGGTTCCGCCATCGGCGTCGACTGTGGCACCTTGCTTGCAGGAGCTTTCCTATTTTTCCTCGTCAAAGGCCTCTCAGGCTCTTCATCATCATCGTCGAGGAGGTCAATAATGTTAGGAGCTGTTCAAAGATCAATCGCCAAAATCACATCACCAAATGGTACACATTGCAGTTGAGTCGACCAAATAAAGACAGAATGACAGAAATCATACCCAGATTGGAAGTGACTGCATCCTCCATTACCTCATCCTCATCTCTGTAAGTTGAGGTCCCGGAAGTAGCAGCACTGCCAGTTCCAAAGTTCGTCTGGTTAAATCAAGAAAAAATAAATAGCACGGAGCGTCGAGTGAATACAAAGGGAGACACTCACGCAAAAGCGACGGGGATGTCAATCTTAATCTTCGGCAACGCCTTCCGAGGCTTCTGCTCTGCAACTTTGAGATGCTTTGACACTTTTTCAGTTGGGGTTGGTGAAGATGTCCGAGGACGCTTTGAAGACTGACCAGTCTGAGCAATCGCCTTTTCACGGGCGCTCGGTCGTTCTTGGTCAAGCTTGGATCGCCTCTCCCTGCGAGGAGGCGACTCGACTTCTTCTTCGTCACTTGAGTCGTCACTTTCTTCATCCTCTTCTCCGTCAGAATGCCATTCGCCACTGTCGCCGCCGCTCGCCTCTCCTTCCAAATCTCGCTCTTGCTCTCCGTTGGGCACTGAGTACATTTCGAGAAGGGCCTGAAAGAAAGCAGGAAGAATAAAGTCAGTCAACGCAGTATAGACAGTTGCATGAGTGAATTCAGATTATCATCAAAAGCTCAGAATCGGACCTTTTCTGGTTCGTGGGACTGGTCGAATGGAGGAACTCTCCTGGCTCCCCTGGGGTTGTCCTTGTTTCCGGTGATGCCCGACAGCCACCCCTCCAGTGTGTCGTCATCGACCTCCTCTGGGTGAATCCGAGTGGTGTCATCAAGACCCGAATACATCCACATTGGATGGTCTCAAGCTTGAAGAGGCTGGATGCGCCGCCGAAGGAAAACCTCCAAGAGATCCATACCAGTGACCCCGTCACGGATAAGCTGGACCACTCGTTCGACCAGCACCCGAACTTGCGCCTTCTCCTCCGAGAGCACCTTCAAAGAGGAGGGTTTCCTCACTCGGTCCATGGTAAAAGGAGGGAGGCCAGTCGACTGCCCTGGCGTCGGCTGGTCTTTGCAGTAAAACTAGGTCGACTGCCATCCACGGACCGAGTCGGGAAGAATCATGGCCGGAAAGGAACTTTTCCCTCTCATCTGGACACCAAGACCCCCACACATCTGAATCACTTGTGTTCTCTCGTCACTCGGGTTGGCCTTTTTCACCGTCTGAGAACGACAGGTGAAAATGTGCTTGAAAAGACCCCAGTGAGGCCGACAACCCAAGAAATTCTCGCACAAAGACACGAAAGCAGCGAGATACACGATTGTGTTGGGAGTGAAGTGGTGGAGTTGTGCCCCAAAGAAATTCAGAAATCCCCGAAAGAAAGGGTGAGGAGGCAAGGAAAATCCACGGTCGACGTGGGTGGCAAGGAGAACGCGCTCACCTTCCCGAGGTTGCGGCTCGTATTCCTCCCCCGGAAGCCGCACCGATCCATGGGGGATCAGTCCTCCGTCAGCTAGGTTGTCGAGGTATTCTTGGCGGATCGCCGAGCGGATCCAGTCGCCCTGGATCCAGCCCTTCGGCAGGCCGGCTCGTGAGGAAGATCCACCCCGACTGGTCGCCTTCCCCTTCGCCTTTGCCGTCGCCTTCTTCGCCCGCTCCAGAGCCGCCATCTTCTCCTTCCCTATCGTCATCGGCGAGACGCGTACGGAGCAGCGGCGCTGGGGTGAGAGCGAGCGCGACGAAGAAGCCTGAAGAGGAGAAAAGGAAATGAGAACACACTGTTCAAGAAACCCCGGTCCGACGCCTTATATGAGGTCACTTCCGAGTGGCTGACTGGTAGGCCCGGACGATCCTATCAAATCCCGTAACAATCGCGCGCGCAATACGTGGCGAAAAAGGTGGCACGGAGATCGAGGCGGCTCCGCCCTATCCTATCCGATTATTGCGGCCTCCCCCGTCCCGCGCGCTTCCCAAAATTCAAATCCCGCGAAATCTGCGGGCAGCAAAACAACTTGTCAGACGGAAGATCTCCTCCACACCGTCACTCGGAGCTTTTCAAGTAAAGAAACTCACTCGACAAAAACTAAGAATGGATCAAGGCGACTGAAAAGGAAGTTGCTGTCATCACTCAGGTTCATTGATCCGAAACAAGATATGCTCATGGCATGAAAAATGAGTCGGAGAAGTTCTGAACTCCTTCCCCACTCAAACCTCGATCCATTCGGGGGCTAATGATGAAGCTATGTACCTAGGGTACGGTCATGGACCTGTCCTAACTGCCCTACCCAAGGACATCTCTAGAAGAAATCACCTTTCAATCGACTTGGAGGTGTTCCACTCGACAGACTCGAAGATACTCGACCAAGAAGCAATCACTCGACCAAGATCCAACCACTCGACAGCCAGGAGACCTAAAGTCACTCCGCACGCTAACGGTCGGTCATTAAGTAGCTTTTATGGTCATCATAGCACTTTATTAGGGGCGTTACCAGTAACGCCCGACCTTAATGTATTTGAAACTCTGCATAACTGAGGGCCGGAGGGGTCTGGCGAACTCTATATAAGCCACCCCCCTCCTCAGTATAAAGGGTTCGCACCCCTGTAATTCATACACACATAATCCAGTCGACCGCCTCTGGGCTCTGAGACGTAGGGCTATTACTTCCTCCGAGAAGGGCCTGAACTCGTAAACCTCGTGTGCTTACAACTACTCCATAGCTAAGATCTTGCCTCTCCATACCTACCCCCTACATTACTGTCAGACTTAGAACCACGACACTTGGCGCATCGGTCTCGGGGCGTCACACTACCGCAGGAAAGGAGATCCTGCTCAAGGCTATAATCCAAGCCATACCTACCTATGCAATGTCGGTCTTTAAAATTCCTAAAAAAATGTAAAGGAATCATCGACGTGATAGCGCATTTCTGGTGGGGAGACGAGGAGAATCAGAAGAGGATGCATTGGATGTCCTGGTGGAAATTGTGTTCCTAAAAATCAAGGAGGGATGGGATTTCGTTATATCAAATGTTTTAATTTGGCGTTACTCGCCAAACAGGCATGGCGTCTGTTGGATAATCCTGATTCCTTGTGTGCTTCTATCCTACGAGCAAATTATTACCCCGATGGTGATCTGTTAAATGCGAAGGTAAAGAAAGGCTCTTCCTTTACATGGCAAAGTATCATGGCAAGCACAAACACACTGAAACGTAGCTATATTTGGCGAGTGGGGAATGGACACAACATCAATATTTAGGAAGATGCCTGGATCCCAAACTATGCAACTAGGAAAATTGTAACGCCTAAGGGAGGTAATATGTTAACTAAGGTAGGTGATCTCATTGATCCTGCTTCTAATACTTGGGATGAAGACCTGATTGAACAAACTATGTGGCCAATCGATGTACAAAGGATTCTTTCAGTTCCCCTACCGCAACATGATATGCAAGATTTCATTGCCTGGAATTATACAAAAAGGGGTATTTTATCGGTTCGATCAGCCTATTTTATGGAGTGGAATCACCAGTATGGAAGCAAATTGAAACACTCTAATGGGATGGGGCGAACCAAGTTAACCCTACTTGGAGTAAGATATGAAAGTTAGCCTGTTCGGCAAAAGTTAAAATTTTCTTATGGCGTATGCTACATGGTACGATCAAATGCTGGGCTACGCTAGCAAACAGACATATGAAGGTTTCACCCATCTGCCCTACTTGCTTAGAGGGTTTAGAAGATACAAAACTTATGCTCTTCTGCTGTAGTAAAGCAAAGAAGGTTTGGAAAAGGCTAGGGATGGATGATATTATTGATAAAGCTTGTGAAGTTGACCGTGCGGGAGAGACGGTGTTGGGAGTATCTACTACTCCTACCAGATCAAGATTTGTGGATATTGGGTTACCACAATGTACGTGAGATGATTGTTATTTCAGCGTGGTATTTATGATGGGAAAGACAGAAGCTGGTACACAATGAAAAAACTCAAAATGTAACTCACATCTCAATGGGGATTCTTGCTCTAACAAAAAAAATTGTTAATGCATTATCCCCAAGGCATCGATGAAAATGGAGAGTTGGTCTTGTCCTCCAAGAGGTTTCGTTAAACTTAATGTTGATGCTTCTTTTGATCACGATCTTCTTAGGGGTTCTATGGGAGCGGTCCTTCGAGACGGCAAAGGAAGGTTCATAGCTGGAGGGAATGAGAAAATAGATGTTTGCGTGGATGTGTTGATGGCAAAAGTTTTAGCTCTAAAATTCGATCTAACATTGGCACAACGGGCGGGATGCAATCGCCTTATTATAAATTCAAATAATACGGAGGGGATTGATACTATGAATGATGGAGGACAATCAGCGGGTGCGGCGGCAGCAATCTTTGATGATTGTTTCCATTATGCTTGTGGTTTCGTTACTGGTAGATTTGAGCATTGTAATAGGGAAGCAAATAAAGTAGCTCATGAGCTGGCTAGATTAGCAAGATCTTCTTTGACTTCTGATTGGTTTGAGCAGCCTTTAAATGAAATTGTAATGATCATCAGAAACGATCTACTACTTGTTACAAATGAATAAAGTCTGAGCTTTTTCAAAAACAAAAAATCAGGACCCTAGACCTAGGCTAACTTGGATGGCAGCATAATCACCAGACTGGTCCATCACCTCCTTCTCTCTACATAGGCCTAGTGTCAGTTTTATATGACTTTACTGCTGCCGATATGTCTGTTTCTATCTTCTTTATTTTTGCTAGAATATTGGTGGTTGGTTGTGTGCATCTTAGGTCTGCAGTGGTCAGATGTTGCTCATCATGCCTTCTATATGCTCGATACTAAATTTTAAGTTAATAAAAGCAGCATTTATGATAGAAAAAAAATCCCCTCTTTACATTTTCATTTTGAGCGGATATATATTCTCTATTACCGGGTTAGCCACGTGGAAAACGGAAAATGCCTATCCATCAGGCTGTTGTACCGGCACCACCTAACGTCGGTAGAGTAGAGCAAGGCAGCAACCCAGGAACCTGGACAAGGACACACACAGGATCACCTGATCCGTCCGAGCCATCACCGCACCGCACGGGACACGGCATAATACCATGCATCAGCTCACGCCAGCTGCACTCCAAAGAGAAAAACCACGTCTCCCAGAAAAAACAAATGGCAAGTTGACAACGACAAGACAAGGGGCCGTGGCTTTCTCCGCCCTCCGTTTCGGCCGAAACCCAGCGGCCGTCAGCTCGCTCGCTCGCTTCCTACCAAACAAGGCGGCGGCCATTCATGGCGTGCGCGCGGAGCCGTAGACGTCCAAAACCACAGCGGACACGGCCCACCGTTACCTGCCCGCGCGCATATAAAGACCACACCCTTCCTTCATCCGCAGCGCCATAATTTCCGAGCTGCTAGCGCTACAGTCCCCATCAACAGTTCAGGCTTACAGCTAGTTGCAGTACTACACGAGTACACCACCAAGCCAACGCCCAACAGAGAGGTAGTGGTGCCATTGGGAGGATGGCTTCGATCGTGCTGCTGCTGTCGGAGCTGCTCGGCGGCGCGGGGAGCACCAGCATGCTGGAGGCCAACTGCTACATGGGCGGCCACAGCCTGCGGGAATTCCGGCCCGCGGCGGCCACGGGCGAGCGGGCGCCCACGGAGCCGAAGCTGCGGGGAACAACCTCAACGGCGGCGAAGGATGAGGAGCCGTCGTCGTTGGACCTGGAGGATCTCTCCGCCGTGTCCAGGATATCGGTGGACGTGATGTGGCCCTGAGCCTTCCGCTGACTCAGGAGGTCGATTCGCCTCGAGGTTGTTCTGTGTTTTGCTGCCGAGGACGAAGAAGATGTGTCATGTGATTCCTCGTTGCCTCGAGTTCTATGAAATGAACATGTAAATATACAAAGCCAGCGCTGAATGTTCTCCCTGTGTTCCTTTTTGTCTCGTGACTTTTTCTTCGGGGATTCAACCTTCTGATCAGATCATAATCGACCGAACTCGTTTGCAACATTTTATCCTCGTAGCAATCGACCGGGTACTGACAATAATCCCATGCTAATTGCAGAATTAAATGGTTCTCGTAATCGGGTGGATAATGACAGTCCATCGAGCGGGTATACCCACACCGACCTTCTCAACGTGGACTACAGAAAACAACGCATTTTCCCTATACAAACTTGCAATCCATTCTGTAACTGAACTTTTTGTACTTTTAACAGTGCATTTTTTGTTGTCTTGGCCTTGCAAGGCATTGTTCAGGTAAACCACAAGAGCTCTGGAGTTTTTAAGTCCCATATTGCAAATAACATCAAACACAATTGCAAATAGTATCAAAGATCATACTACTCCATGGATGGTGGGCTGTCATCGATAGTTCGATTCCCAGCATAGGAAATTGCTAGATGGATGGCAATGGCCTGCTAGCTAAGCTAGGAGCGTGCCCATCCATTAAAGTAACAGTTTCTCCCTGAATTTGCACTTTCAGTAATAAGTCCTACTAGCAAAAAAACCCGTGTGTTACAACGAGAGAAAAAAAACATTATCTCACGTCTCTAGCTGGGTCAGTTGGATAAATTATGTGTGGCCGGTTGGCAGGTTATGAGATCGAAACCTTCCATCGGCAATTTTATTTTTTGCCAGTTCTGCGGACCTGGGCCACAATGTGCCGTCGGGTGAGCTTCCTCAATTGGGCCAAAACGGATGGTTACCAAATAGCGTATGTGAAATTAATTGAAGCGGGAGCTTCCTCAATTGGGCCAAAACGGATGGTTACCAAATAGCGTATGTGAAATTAATTGAAGCGGGACAAAACAAAGCGGGACGAAAATAAGAATATCACCTCCCTTTAATAGTAGTTATATATATAGATACAGATGTAGCACGACAGAGTCGATTTCCACATAATATCTATCTGCCATAACTGCAATTATGTCAATGTATATTTTAAGCATCCATTGTGTTAGGTTCAGATCATACACGGCCGGCGTAGTGACCCTCAAAAAACCACTGAGGCCTTTTTTGGTTCATAGGATAGGATTATTATAGGAATAGGAATCTTGTAGGAAATGAGATGACATGTATCTCAAATCCTATGAGTAGGAATAAGAAACAAGATGTCATTTGGTTGACACCAAAGGAATTTTTCCATTGAGTCTAGGCTCTTTTTTATTTTCTTATGAAATGTGGAGGATAGGAACCAATCCTATATAGGAATAGGAATCCATTCCTATGAACCAAAGGGCTCTAAAGAAAAAAAATCCTATAAGAATCCTATCCTCTAGAATTCCTATGAAATTCCTCTAAACCAAAGGAGGCCTGAAAGTTTTCAAGCAGCATGCATATTACACCAGGAGTGTCCCGGACATGACAGTAACGGTTTCTCCTTGGATTTTCACTCGCCGATTTGCGTCATCCAGTTCCAGGTATAGCGTTCCACCCCTTGGAGATGCCTGATGATACATGGAAATGGTCACATGAAGGAAAAATTAACACGATGATTTAGCGCTGATTGAGCGCATGTTGTGGCATTATTATTGTAAAATAAAATATATACATCCAAACAATTAAAACGTCGAAAGCATACTTGAAATGCCGTCAGTTTTTGCTTCCCAAGCTTTCTACCCCAAAAGGGTCCCAATACACAATGTATACTGCCAGTAACAGGGTCCTGCAAAAATACAGAAATCAGGGGTTACGACTTGTATGAAAGATGAGGCTGCATTACATGCACAATATCAATAGCCAATGGACGCCCAAGATTAATTTAAATGAACGAGGGTTTTCCTATACAGATTTCAACTAGTACAAATGGTGGCACTCTATAATTGCAACTTGCAAGCAGGGCATCGATTCCTCATTCCTCAACAATAATTACAAGCATCCACTGAGATAAAGTTTGTTCTACCATAGATAACACTACTAGTCAAAGCAGCTCTTAGCCTGCTAATCGATATTGTGAATATAGATAAAATTCTAGCTAAACAGAAGTAACTCATGATGATATTAATTTGTCTAGGACAAGCAGGGTTCAGACTTCAGAGCATGCTGGAAGTAGACAACACTACAGGACTATGCTATCCAGAATGAAAGATGTAGTGACATATTTGAGACATGAGCACAATTAGGTGTTGGGAGAGGCACTCCTGCATCGACTTTCTTATACTTAGCTCCATACTGTTTTTTACTCAAATGCTCGATACCTTGGTAAGTTAAACAAGCTTCACCATTTGTATACACAACTTTGGACTAAGAAAGGACATCACCTCATCCATCCCAAATTTCGGGCAGAATAAACGTGTGAAGAAGTCATAACCAGATCCAGCAGGTGCCGGTCCTGTAACCATGATACCACCACATGACAACTTCTTAATTTCTTCGATGTTAGGAAGGATGTCGGCAACCTCTTTTGCTGAAGAAAGTTCCACCTGAAAGCCACCAGCTGTTTATTGGGCAGTTGATTTTTCAGAAGCACAACTGGGATAGGAGAAACTAAGAGAATACAGTATAGCTGTTTAGCTTAGGAGAATGATCATAGCAGCACCAACATGCCCCATCTTAAAATGGGGAAGTTTATTTTGGAATGTAATGATGCAGGTAAAACAGGGGAGAGACAGTACAATGAGATCACCGTCGGCCGCCGATTTGTGAACACTGACCACTGGTGCGCCGTTTAGGGTCTCTGGAATCGACGGCATCTCGTTGCAGTCCAGGAAATCAATCATGGGGAAATTCAGCTCAATAAACAGCTTCCCGTGGGCCTCGCCTGCGCCCCCTGGCGCAGGAACTTTCTTCGCAGTCAGGATGCCGGATTTGGTCGTGAACTCGATCATGCCATGCTCCGGCAGAACGGCCGTGAAGAGGAAGTGGGCGGAGGCCAACGTCGCGTGCCCACACAGGTCGACCTGAAAGCGACGACGCGTGCTCGGGGTCGAGGCAGGCCAGTCGACGGGTTGTTCAGATCGGTCGATGCTGGTAGTAGAAAGGGGATCCGAGGATTTGGGGAGGAGATGGACGGAGGGCTATGTGGTTACCTCGGTGACGGGGGTGAACCATCGAAGGTGGAAGAGCGGCGCGGCGCTGGCGGGCCGGGACAAGTCGCGGACGAGGAAGGCGGTCTCGGAGAGGTTGAACTCGGTGGCGACGGACTGCATCCACCGCTCGTCCGCGGCGTTGTCGTCGTCGAGGAGGCACACCGCGGCGGGGTTGCCCTTGAACGGCTCGGTCGCGAAGGCGTCCACCTGCGACGAGACCACGACGGCCGGGCCGACGTCACTTTCCGAGAGGCGCGACGCGACCGTGCGAGTGAAGAAGAGGAGAGGGGAAGATGGTAAGTACAGTACTGACCACGGCGTATCGGATGGCTTTCTTGCACATTTTCACGAACACGGCGTCGGCGGCCGCTGCTCCAAAGTTGCCTGAGTAGGAATTGTAACAAGATGCTGATGATTGCTGAGTAGGAGTAGTAATCAGCAACGATGGGCTTTCCTTCCTTGTGAATGACAGCCGACCGGGTACCAAAAAACAAAAACTTCCCGTCACAAATACCGTCCTTTATGACTTATTCCCTTTTTTTTATATAAAAGAGAGCTTCCTTCTCTCATTTCATTTAAAGAAATCACAAGGTTTACAGACCCCAAACCTGACGCTAACTAACAGACTTAAAGCCCTGCGAGGCAACAACTGACAATGCTTTGTTGAAAGAGGGATCCATCCCTTCCTCCTCCCACACAGCATTATGTTAAGATAGGCTATGTCTCCAGCATCATACAACACCAAAAAAAAAAGCTAGTGGATTTTTCTCTACTCGCTATTACATAGAGAAAAGGGTCCCTCACATTAACAGAAGGTTCAAAACACAACAAGTAAAGGAAAGGGAGAAAACACTTGAGCTGCGGGTGACAGAGAAGGAGAGGCTTCGGCATGTCTGTCCTTCAGGAGCCTTCCAACCTGGGCACTCCGATCGTCCATCCATGCGTCGCCTTGAAGATCTCCCTAGCAACCCGCTCTACTTGCTTTACACCCTCCTTCATGCGATTTATTCTTCCTTGGTTTTTCTGCAATACACATCATTCATGTAAATTTTTAATAATCAGATTCACAGAAACACAGGGATCAACTATCCTGTGATTATCAAAAACTAGTATGTTTCTTAGTTTCCACATCGTCCATAACATAGCAGATATTCCAACTGTCATAAGACTTTTATCATTTTTTTCAAACTTATTTGTCCATCTACCAAATATATCATTAATCTTGCCAGAGATATCTTGTAAATTAAAGGAACATTTCATGACCATCCATAACATTTTTGCCACCGAGCAATGTATAAAGAGATGATCTATATCTTCCTCTCTACCACAGAAGGAACAATTGTTGTCCCCCTGACATCCTCTTTTTTTTAAGTTTTGTTTGATGAGAATGCTTTTCCTCATCAACAGCCATAAAAAGACT
>NC_041384.1:221266052-221284707 GCF_002162155.2 Triticum dicoccoides
CTAAGTCACACCGATCTAGCCTGTAACACCTCATATCACTTTGCGGCCTCACACACGGTATTTCCACGGGTGTCGCCTTACCATGGCCGGGACCGTTTGCGCCTTTTGGCTCACGTATATGATAGTATCGCTAGCATCCATATGACAAAGAACCCGGGCCGACATGGCTAGTCGTGAACCCAAAGCGGTGCTAACCTATGGGGACAGGCATACATGAGTCACATCGAGCATGTCGGTCAACAACATATGAATTCGGGCTGTAGCACTGGGCTAACAGGACTCCGGTAACCCGGGCTGTAGCAGGCTAGGCAGGACTCCGGATGTCACCGCGTGACATTTCCCCAAAGGGACAGACACATGAACGAAGTGAAACACATGTCGGCCAGTCAAGTGTTCTGAGCAGTAGTGCTGGGCTAGCAGGACTCCGGTGAACCGGGCTGTAGCGGACTACTATGGCTCAAGGAAGCACTAGACTACATTTCCCCATAAGAGAGGTTGCCAAGGACAAACAACTAGATTGTCGAATCCCACACATAGCAATACACGTCACACGTACGCATAACATGCAAGTATGTGAGGTACAACATGGCATCACAACATAATGCAAACTCATATAGATAAAGGCTCAGAAGAACCACATAGCATTAAGTACAAGCAAGGGCCACATGACCCATCATTCGGAGCATACAAGCAACAAGCGGAAGCATTACATGTCTGAGTACAGACAACTACAAATTAAAAAGGCTGAGGAGCCCGACTATCTACAACATCCGATCAAGATCGTAGCTGAGGTACAAGCTACTTGTTGAAGTCCACGTAAACTAGTAAGACCGGAGTCTCCGCTGCAAAAACATAAATAAAGCAACATGAGTACAAAGGTACTCAGCAAGACTTACATCAGATCCTATCATACATGCACTTGTATCAAGAAGGTAATGTGGAGTTTAGTTGCAGCAAGCCAGCTTTGACTCAGTGGCTATCCTGTACTACGACTGCTGGTAACTCTTTTGAGGTGGCGCACACGAGTCCACTAATCACCACGTCAATACACTACTATGGATTCATTCCCGTCTTCCTACGAGAAGGCCATCCATAGCACTCACACTTGTCTTGAGCATTTTAGAGTATCCACTTCAAGTTGTCTATGTACCACGTAAGCATCTAAGAAGTCCATAACCGAGGACACGGCTATTCAAATAGATCATGATAACCCTGCAGGGGTGTACTTCTTCACACACGCTCTCACCACTTATCACCATGTACACGTCATGTATCTCGGCAACCTTCAAGCGGAAGCCTGGCGAGGGTGTCGACCATGGCCTGACTAACCACACAGGACTCTAGTCCAGGTTTATCGCCTATTCGGGTTCCATCCGCAAGGAGATCCGGCCGGGGTGTCGCTCACGGCCCCAAACGATGTGTGCAGGGTTCCCAAGCCCACCTCGCCGGATGGATCTATGCTTGGTACACTGTGCCACTTGTGCCTAGTCTGTCCCAAGCCCACCTGGCCGGGTGCCACTTGGTAGACTACTAACACTACCTACAAACACCAGAAACTAATTGCAACTCCTGGACAAAGATCAAGTTGGTTAATAAGTCGAGAGAGCTTGGAGTGCCCGGAGCCCAATGTGTGGTAGTAGCTAGTCATTGGACAACATACACAGAACTCAGTGCTTAAGGACGGTTCCAGTGAGACAACCCACCATGTACTCCTACATGGCCTCTCACCGCTACCTTTACCAAATCGTGTTCACACGCTTAACTCTCAGCACCAGAACATATCGTACCACTCCAATTCATTCCCGATGAATCAGACCTGACACAACTCTAAGCAATAGCAGGCATGGCATGGCAAGAACACAACATGGCTCAATCAACTCCTACACATGCTAGTGGGTTTTAACTATTTACTGTGGCAATGACAGGTCATGCAGAGGAATGGGTTCAACTACCGCAGCATAAAGTAGCAGTTGAATCGTTGTTGTCCTAATGCAATAATGAGAGCAGGAGCGAGAGAGTAGGATTGTATCGGAATGAACAAGGGGGTTTTCTTGCCTGATAGATCAACAGAGGGGGCACTGCTCCACAGATAGATACTCTAGATCGGTCTCCGGAGCAGGACCTATCGAGAAGGAACGGTGTCGACAATCAATACACAAACATATGCAATAATATGATGCATGAACATGGCATGAAGATGTGATGTTGTTTGAGCTAATGCAACTAGCATTCAATTGGTTAAAGTCCATTTGAACTAAAGATTCAAATGCATCTTTAACATAAGCTCTTAAATATGCCATTTTAGTGTTTCCCTTATACAGCATGTATAGATTGGTTTTTCATGCATGAAAATGGTTGAGATGGATAGATTGAATTTTTCTAATAATTTTTCATATATAAATTATTTAAATCTGAGCTACGGTTGAATTTCTATGAATTTTTGAAGTTTATATCATTTTCTGGAATTTCCCGATTTATTTTAATACCAGAAAATGATATATTGCGTCAGCATGATGGCAGCATTGCGTCAGCAGGTCAAAGGAGCTGGCCGAGTCAAACCTGACGTGTGGGGTCCACACGTCAGTGTCTGTGGCTAATCCTAATTAAATTAAACCTAAACTGGCTTAGTTAATGGGGTTAGGCCCACGCGTTAGTGACCCAATTAGTTAACATGGTTAAATTAGTTGTTAAACTAATCCTAACTAAAAATTAATAGGGTCGGGCCCCACATGTCAGCGACCCACGGGAGGTCAAACCTCCTGGTCAGCGGGGTCAAAACCCACCGGCGGCTTGACGCCGACGAGCCAGACGCGGCGGAGGGGCTCGGGATCGCGTCTCCAGCGACCAAATGGGCCGCGGAGACCATCCCCGAGGAGCTGGTGCTCGCGCGCATCCAGTGGAGCAGTCGGGAGGCTGCGGGGACGGCGGAGCTCGCCGGAGCGAAGCTCGCGGCGGCGGCCGGTGTTCGGTGGCGTGCGGCAGAGGGGCTAGAGGGTGCAGAAGGGTAGGGGAGTAGGGGGAACGACGGCGGGGCTCACAGGGGACCGGCGGGCGTCGTCGAGGAGCTCGGGGAAGGATGGAGTCGGCGGGGCGGTGAGGACGATCTCCGGCGGCCGGAGATGAAGACGACGGCGCCGAGGATGAAGCGGAGCTCGCCCGGTTGCTTTGCTCGATGAGGAGGGAGAAGGGGTCGCGGCGGAGCTGGGAAGCGTGTCGGGGAGGTGCGGCAGTGGCCAAGGCCACGGTGGCTGTGGACGGCGGCGACGGCGATTTCGGCCGCGAGAGAGAGGGCGAGGGGGAAGAGAGGAGAGAACTGGGGAAGTGAGAGAGGCCAGGGGGCTCGGTGAAGCTCTCGGGGGTGGACAACGCCGAGGAGGGAGAGGAGGCAGCAAGCAGCTGCCTGGCGGGCATGCACGCTCGCCGTGCTCCCTTTCGCCGCTGCCTCCTGGCGAGGGAGACGACTGGCAACGGCCAGTTGGGCCGGGCCACTGCTGGGCCGGGGTGGGGCGCCAGGTAAGTCAGGTAAAAGTTTTCTTATTTCCTGTTTTCTTTTCTATTTTCCGACCTTTGTTTTGATTTAATAAAAATACTAAATCAAGTTATTTTCTTCTGAAATTTTTTGCAGGGGCCTAAAGGATTATTCCAAAGCCCCTCACCAAAATTCAGAATTATTGGACAATATTTTATATATATATATATATAAATATTTATCCAACGCAAATAATTACTGGATTAATTCCAAATGGCCAAAATAAATATTTATGAGCTCCTAAAAATATTGGTTTGAAATTTTACCTCTGCCCAATATTTTCAGAGAGAGACATGAACATTTTCTTGGACCCTTTTGGAGCAATTTTTATCTGGGTCATTTCCAGAAATGATTTCTGAGGGTTTTACAAATCCCCATTTCAAATTTAAATGAAATTTAAACGTGATGCACACATGACTAGCTAGCCTAGGTCATACTAGAACTAGGGATGTGACAACTCGCTCCCACTCGGAAGAATCTCGTCCCGAGATTCAGGACTCGGCGGGAAGGAAGCGGGGTACTCAAATCGAAGACGATCTTCACGCTCCCAAGTAGCTTCTCTCTCGAAATGATGAGACCACTGAACCTTGAGAAACTTGATGTTATGACGTCGGGTGACACGCTCTGCTTGATCAAGGATGCAAACAGGGTACTCTCAATAAGTGAGGTTATCTTGGAGATCAAGCGTTTCGTGGTCCACTCTGCGGATGGGATCCGAGAAGCAACGCCTGAGTTGAGAGACGTGGAAGACATCATGTACTCGAGAAAGATGTGGGGGTAGTTCCAACTGGTAGGCAACCTCTCCTCGTTTAGCGAGAATGCGAAAAGGACCAATGTAACGAGGAGCCAACTTGCCTTTGATACCGAAATGATGGGTACCCTTCAAGGGAGTAACCCGAAGATAAACCTTGTCGCCAACTTCATAAGCCACTTCCTTATGACGACAATCATACTGGCTCTTTTGACGAGATTGGGTTGTTTTCAAATTCTCACGAATGACGCGAACTTGCTCTTCTGCCTCCTGGATCATATCCGGTCCAAAGAATTGTCTTTCACCGGTTTCTGACCAGTTCAAAGGTGTTCGACATCTTCATCCATACAGAATCTCAAAAGGAGCTTTCTTGAGGCTGGTTTGGTAGCTGTTGTTATAAGCAAACTCGGCAAAGGGAAGACACTTCTCCCAATCCATACCGAATGAGATAACACAAGATCTAAGCATGTCTTCAAGAATCTGGTTGACCCTTTCCACCTGACCACTTGATTGAGGGTGGAAAGCGGTACTGAAGGAAAGATGGGTTCCCATGGCAGTTTGGAAACTCTCCCAGAAATGAGAAGTGAAAAGACTACCACGGTCTGAATTGATCTCCAGTGGAACACCATGAAGTGATACTATTCGAGAAATATATAATTCAGCGAGCTGACTAGCAGTGATACTCTCTCGAACGGGTAGGAAGTGAGCCACTTTGGAAAGACGATCAATGACTACGAAGATAGCATTATTCCCTCTCTTGGTCCTGGGAAAGCCGGTGATGAAGTCCATACCAACTTTATCCCATTTCCACTCAGGAATAGCTAAAGGTTGAAGAGTGCCAGCAGGTCTCTGATGCTCTGCCTTCACGCGACGACAAACGTCACAGTTAGCAATAAATTGAGCAATTTCTCTCTTCATCCTAGTCCACCAGAACCTCTCGCGTAGGTCCTGATACATCTTAGTACTACCGGGATGAATCGTGAGAGGAGATTCATGCGCCTTCTTAAGGATTAATTGTCGAAGATGTTGATTCTTGGGAACCACCAAGCGACTCTCAAAGAAAACAACACCACGATCATCTATAGAGAAACTACCACCAACTCCCTTGTTAATGTTTCTCTTGATCCGGGAAATTCCCGTATCCTGCTGCTGAGCAGAGATGATTTGATCCACAAGAGTAGGTTTCGCCACCAAGGTAGAAAGGAATCCGTGAGGAGCAAGGTGGAGGTTAAGCTTACATAATTCCTCATGGAGAAGTGGTTGGCCCTACTGCAACATGAGATTGTTGCAATAGGACTTACGACTTAGCGCATCAGCCATGACATTCCCCTTACCTGGGGTGTAGGTAATCCCTAAATCATAATCTGAGATCAACTCCAACCAACGTCTTTGCCTAAGGTTCAAATCTGGTTGGGTGAAGATATACTTGAGACTCTGGTGATCGGTGTAAATCTCGCAACGTTTACCGAGAAGGTAATGTCGCCATGTCTTAAGTGCATAGACTACGGCTGCAAGCTCTAGATCATGTGTAGGATAATTCTCCTCATGTGGATGCAACTGTCGAGATGCATAGGCAATCACATGGCGATATTGCATAAGAATGCAACCTAGTCCCTGTCGTGAGGCATCACAATAGATAACAAAGTCCTTAGTGAAGTCCGGTGGCACAAGTATGGGAGCAGAAGTCAGGCGTCTTTTCAGTTCCTAAAAACTGTGCTCACACTGTGGGGACCACTCAAACTTTTTATCTTTCTTGAGAAGTTCCGTGAGAGGTTTGGCCACTTTGGAGAAGTTCTCAACGAATCGGCGACAATAACTGGCTAGACCAAGGAAACTCCTAACTTCCTTAACTATTTCAGGCGGAGTCCAATCAAGAACGGCCTGAACTCTTTCGGGATTGACAGCAATGCCCTTACCAGAGATTACGTGGCCGAGATAGGTCACTTCTGGCAACCAAAATTCGCACTTGGAGAACTTGGCATAAAGGCGGTGCTCTCTGAGTTTTTCTAACACAAGTCTAAGATGTTCGGCATGCTCTTCCTCATTCTTCGAGTAAATAAGGATATCATCGAGGTAAACCACGACGAACTTATCTAAGTACTCCATGAAGATCGAGTTCATCAAGCGAGAGAAAGTAGCTGGAGCGTTGGTTAGACCAAAGGACATGACGGTGTACTTGTACTGACCATAACGAGCGACAAAAGCCGTCTTAGGAATATCCCCATTTCTGATCTTGATTTGGTGGTAGCCTAACCTCAAATCCATCTTGGAGAAGACTGAGGATCCGGCGAGCTGATCATACAGATCGTTGATCCTGGGGAGCGGATACTTGTTCTTTATCGTGACCAAATTAACGGGACGATAATCTACAACCATTCGGTCCGTACCATCCTTCTTCTTAACGAAGAGGACGGGGCAAGCCCAGGGAGAAGAACTAGGACGGATGAAACCCTTTTGCAAGGATTCGTCGAGTTGTTTCTTAAGCTCGGCTAGCTCTAAGGGTGCCATCTTGTAAGGTCTCCTAGAAATTGGGGCGGTTCCGGGGATAAGATCTATAACAAACTCTACATCTCTGTCAGGTGGAATACCTGGCAGTTCTTCTAGAAAGACATCCGGAAAATCACGGACTACCGGAATATCTTCAAGGTCAGGAAGAGGGCTGGCATTTAGAGAATATAGTTGACGCCTTGCAATTCTGGTGGAGACAGTGACTACCTTGCCAGAGGGGTGTGTGAGCTGAACAGACCTGGTGTAACAGTCAATCTTGGCATAATGAGCTTTCATCCAGTCCATACCCAAAATGATGTTAATATTTGAAAACTTGAGGGATATCAAGGAAGCTAGAAATACAAGTCTGTCAACATGTATTTCATTGCCATAACTTATCCTAGAAGTTTGCCACTTGAATCCAGGAGTTTGAATGAGTAGTGGGGAGGGCATATCACAAAATGACATGTCGTGCAAACGGGCATAACTTTCGGAAATGAAGGAGTGAGATGCCCCGGTATCGAATAGAACCGAAGATGGGTGACAGTTGACAAGGAGTGTACCAAGAACGACATCTGGATCATCATGAGCATCTTTAGCTGAGACGTGATGCACACGTCCAAGTTCAGTGGGAGCTGACTTGGCACTGATAATCTGGTGTGAAGGCTTACTACCACGGCCAACAGACTTCTTGGGCTGGGGTGGAGCAACACTGGTCTGAGTGCAAATACAGGCAATGTGGCCTGGCTCTCCGCACTTGTAACAAATCTTGGAGGTAGGACAAGGACCCGCATTGACAAGTGGTCTACCAATAGGCATGGGTGTAGCATATGGTTGAACTAGGTGAGGTGCCACACAAGAAGGCCTTGGTGTATAACCGGGTGGAAGAGCGGAGTTCGGAACCTAAATCCGGCGCTTCTGAGAACTAGAACCGGAGGAAGAACCCAAATCACGGGTGTGCTTACGAGATTCCTCGTAGGTGAGTTGTGCTGTCTCTGCATTAATGACCTTGTTCACAAGAGCGTGGAATGTATTGCAACGATGCAAGTGGAGATCACGATGCAACTTGGGGTTGAGACCCTTCCGGAACCTAGCCTGCTTCTTGGCATCTGTGGACACTTCTTCTGTAGCATAGCGGGCGAGGTTCTCAAACTCTCTACTGTAAGCATCAACAACCATCTTACCCTGGGTGAAACTACAGAACTCTTCTCTCTTGCGATCGATGAGGGCTTCAGGAATGTGATGCTCGCGAAAAGCCTCAGTGAAATCTCTCCAGGTAGGAATTTGACCAGCTGGAAGCATAGCCTCATAGTTCTGCCACCAGAGACTAGCAGGACCTTCCATGTGATATGCAGCATAAGTGACCTTGTCACTTTCAGCTACGTTCACAGAACGCAGCTTGTGTGTGATACTATGGAGCCAGTCATCTGCATCGAGTGGCTCAATGGAATGATGGAAGGTGGGTGGTTTCAGATCAATGAAATCCTGGATGGTCGCTGACTCTTTGCACCGATGTGCGGTGTTCTCCTCGATACGTGCCAACAAGCGGTTAGACTCACGCTTGTTCCTCTCCATCTCTATCATGAACTCTTCCAATGAAGGTTGGTCGGGAGGATCCTCCTCATCCCTACCACCTCCGTGGTTCAGGCAACGAGCAACAAAACTTCGGTTAACTGACGACATCCTAAGAAGCGGAACCAAGGACGAGGTCAACAACAACTATAGGATGCAACATGTAGCACAAGGAAATTTAGTATCTCTCAAAATCCTAGGACAATTCCGGCAGCATAACGGCAGTAAAATGCTCAGATTGAGACATTCTGCGAAAGATGGGGTAGCACCATACTCAACATCATCACTCAAGGTTCTGAGATATTACTAAATAGGCTACACCAGAGGTACTCGAACTGGGATATGACTCTGATCAACCAATCCTAAGAGACTATGGAGTAGTAACACGTGATCCGGATAGACAGAAAAGAAAGCCTAGTTCCTTAACCCCGTAGGAAAGATAGGATGACACAGATCAGAAGGGCATGAGATATAAGGAGTAAAAAGAGCCTTACGTTCCCTTCCACAATCAATTCCCTTACATAACTAAAGAATTTCTAGACTCAACTTCGACCAGGTTGGCTTGGAAATCCTGCAGGCAGTCAGGCTCTGATACCAAAGCTATCGGGACCCCGATTCTAAGTCACACCGATCTAGCCTGTAACACCTCATATCACTTTGCGGCCTCACGCATGGTATTTCCACGGGTGTCGCCTTACCATGGCCGGGACCATTTGCGCCTTTTGGCTCACGTATATGATAGTATCGCTAGCATCCATATGACAGAGAACCCGGGCCGACATGGCTAGTCGTGAACCCAAAGTGGTGCTAACCTATGGGGACAGGCATACATGAGTCACATCGAGCATGTCAGTCAACAGCATATGAATCCGGGCTGTAGCACTGGGCTAACAGGACTCCGGTAACCCGGGCTGTAGCAGGCTAGGCAGGACTCCGGATGTCATCGAGTGACATTTCCCCGAAGGGACAGACACAGGAACAAAGTGAAACACATGCCTGCCAGTCAAGTGTTCTGAGCAGTAGTGCTGGGCTAGTAGGATTCCGGTGAACCGGGCTGTAGCGGACTACTATGGCTCAAGGAAGCACTAGACTACATTTCCCCATAAGAGAGGCTGCCAAGGACAAACAACTACATTGTCAGATCCCACACATAGCAATACACATCACACGTACGCATAACATGCAAGTATGTGAGGTACAACATGGCATCACAACATAATGCAAACTCATATAGATAAAGGCTCAGAAGAACCACATAGCATTAAGTACAAGCAAGGGTCACATGACCCATCATTCGGAGCATACAAGCAACAAGCGGAAGCATTACATGTCTGAGTACAGACAACTACAAATGAAAAAGGCTGAGGAGCCCGACTATCTACAACATCCGATCAAGATCGTAGCTGAGGTACAAGCTACTTGTCGAAGTCCACGTAAACTAGTAAGACCGATGTCTCCGCTGCAAAAACATAAATAAAGCAACATGAGTACAAAGGTACTTAGCAAGACTTACATCAGATCCTATCACACATGCACTTGTATCAAGAAGGTAATGTGGAGTTTAGTTGCAGCAAGCCAGCTTTGACTCAGTGGCTATCCTGTACTACGACTGTTGGTAACTCTTTTGAGGTGGCACACACGAGTCCACTAATCACCACGTCAATACACTACTATGGATTCATTCCCGTCTTCCTACGAGAAGGCCATCCATAGCACTCACACTTGTCTTGAGCATTTTAGAGTATCCACTTCAAGTTGTCTATGTACCACGTAAGCATCCAAGAAGTCCATAACCGAGGACACGGCTATTCGAATAGATCATGATAACCCTGCAGGGGTGTACTTCTTCACACACGCTCTCACCACTTATCACCATGTACACGTCATGTATCTCGGCAACCTTCAAGCGGAAGCCTGGCGAGGGTGTCGGCCACGGCCTGACTAACCACACAGGACTCTAGATCAGGTTTATCGCCTATTCGGGTTCCATCCGCAAGGAGATCCGGCCGGGGTGTCGCTCACGGCCCCAAACGATGTGTGCAGGGTTCCCAAGCCCACCTCGCCGGATGGATCTATGCTTGGTACACCGTGCCACTTGTGCCTAGTCTGTCCCAAGCCCACCTGGCCGGGTGCCACTTGGTAGACTACTAACACTACCTACAAACACCAGAAACTAATTGCAACTCCTGGACAAAGATCAAGTTGGTTAATAAGTCGAGAGAGCTTGGAGTGCCCGGAGCCCAATGTGTGGTAGTAGCTAGTCATTGGACAACATACACAGAACTCAGTGCTTAAGGACGGTTCCAGTGAGACAACCCACCATGTACTCCTACATGGCCTCTCACCGCTACCTTTACCAAATCGTGTTCACACGCTTAACTCTCAGCACCAGAACATATCGTACCACTCCAATTCATTCCCGATGAATCAGACCTGACACAACTCTAAGCAATAGCAGGCATGGCATGGCAAGAACACAACATGGCTCAATCAACTCCTACACATGCTAGTGGGTTTTAACTATTTACTGTGGCAATGACAGGTCATGCAGAGGAATGGGTTCAACTACCGCAGCATAAAGTAGTTGTTGAATCGTTGTTGTCCTAATGCAATAATGAGAGCAGGAGAGAGAGAGTAGGATTGTATCGGAATGAACAAGGGGGTTAGCTTGCCTGGTAGATCAACAGAGGGGGCACTGCTCCACAGATAGATACTTTGGATCGGTCTCTGGAGCAGGACCTATCGAGAAGGAACGGTGTCGACAATCAATACACAAACATATGCAACAATATGATGCATGAACATGGCATGAAGATGTGATGTTGTTTGAGCTAATGCAACCAGCATTCAATTGGTTAAAGTCCATTTGAACTAAAGATTCAAATGCATCTTTAACATAAGCTCTTAAATATGCCATTTTAGTGTTTCCCTTATACAGCATGTATAGATTGGTTTTTCATGCATGAAAATGGTACAGATGGATAGATTGAATTTTTCTAATAATTTTTCATATATAAATTATTTAAATCTGAGCTACGGTTGAATTTCTATGAATTTTTGAAGTTTATATCATTTTCTGGAATTTCCTGATTTATTTTAATACCAAAAATGATATATTGCGTCAGCATGACGGCAGCATTGCGTCAGCAGGTCAAAGGAGCTGTCCGAGTCAAACCTGACGTGTGGGGTCCACACGTCAGTGTCTGTGGCTAATCCTAATTAAATTAAACCTAAACTGGCTTAGTTAATGGGGTTGGGCCCACGCGTCAGTGACCCAATTATTTAACAGGGTTAAATTAGTTGTTGAACTAATCCTAACTAAAAATTAATAAGGTCGGGCCCCACATGTCAGCGACCCACGGGAGGTCAAACCTCCTGGTCAGCGGGGTCAAAACCCGCCGGCGGCTTGACGCCGGCGAGCCAGACGCGGCGGAGGGGCTCGGGATCGCATCTCCAGCGACCAAATGGGCCGCGGAGACCATCCCCGAGGAGCTGGTGCTCGCGCGCATCCAGTGGAGCAGTCGGGAGGCTGCGGGGACGGCGGAGCTCGCCGGAGCGAAGCTCGCGGCGGCGGCCGGTGTTCGGTGGCGTGCGGCAGAGGGGCTAGAGGGCGCAGAAGGGCAAGGGAGTAGGGGGAACGACGCGGGGCTCACAGGGGACCGGCGGGCGTCGTTGAGGAGCTCGGGGAAGGATGGAGTCGGTGGGGCGGTGAGGACGATATCCGGCGGCCGGAGATGAAGACGACGGCACCGAGGATGAAGCGGAGCTCGCCCGGTTGCTTTGCTCGGTGAGGAGGGAGAAGGGGTCGCGGCGGAGCTGGGAAGCGTGTCGGGGAGGTGCGGCAGTGGCCGAGGCCACGGTGGCTGTGGACGGCGGCGACGGTGATTTCGGCCGCGAGAGAGAGGGCGAGGGGGAAGAGAGGAGAGAACTGGGGAAGTGAGAGAGGCCAGGGGGCTCGGTGGAGCTCTCGGGGGTGGACAACGCCGAGGAGGGAGAGGAGGCAGCAAGCAGCTACCTGGCGGGCATGCACGCTCGCCGTGCTCCCTTTCGCCGCTGCCTCCTGGCGAGGGAGACGACTGGCAACGGCCAGTTGGGCCGGGCCACTGCTGGGCCGGGGTGGGGCGCCAGGTAAGTCAGGTAAAAGTTTTCTTATTTCCTATTTTCTTTTCTATTTTCTGACCTTTGTTTTGATTTAATAAAAATACTAAATCAAGTTATTTTCTTCTGAAATTTTTTGCAGGGGCCTAAAGGATTATTCCAAAGCCCCTCACCAAAATTCAGAATTATTGGACAATATTATATATATATAAATATTTATCCAACGCAAATAATTACTAGATTAATTCCAAATGGCCCAAATAAATATTTATGAGCTCCTAAAAATATTGGTTTGAAATTTTACCTCTGCCCAATATTTTCAGAGAGAGACATGAACATTTTCTTGGACCCTTTTGGAGCAATTTTTATCTGGGTCATTTCTAGAAATGATTTCTGAGGGTTTTACAAATCCCCATTTCAAATTTAAATGAAATTTAAACGTGATGCACACATGACTAGCTAGCCTAGCTCATACCAGAACTAGGGATGTGACAGCATCTTTGTTTTCCAAAGGAATTTGTAGGGATATTGTAGCCCATTTTGGACCAGATGTCTGTAGCAGGTTTTGACATTATATTTACCATCCCCTGCTTGTGTCCATCTGATCTTGTCCTGACATTTATCTAAAGTCTAACTCTCGCACCCCCCCGATGTGTTCCCATAGTTCCAAAGATTCCCCCCCCCCCACAGAGTTCTCCTAAAGCGTATTTTGTCAAGCCCTTTGTTCAGAATATCTGACACCGACTTTTCCTTGTCAAAACAAATGTTATAAAGGCGTGGATAACTATCTTTCAGAGTTTTGGGGCCAATCCACTAGTCCTCCCAAAATCTGGTGTTCTCACCATTTCCTATCTCAAATTTACACAAAGAGAAGAAAAAAAATTATGTTTCAACAACTCCCCCCAAAACCGCGAGTCTCCACTTCTACTCTTAGCATTAGTGACACAATTCTTTTTTATATATTTATGCCTCAGGATTCGTTGCCAAATCCCATCTGTGTTGTAGATTCTCCACCACCATTTGTAGAGCAAGGCTTTTTCATAAAAGCTAGATATTGTATGCCCAAACCTCCCATATCTTTTGGTTTGCACACCTCTTCCCACCTCACTAGATGATATTTTTTCTTATCATTGTTTTCTTGCCATAACAACGTAGCCATAAAGAAATTCATTCTTTTTTCCATACCCACGGGCAGGCCATAAAAGGACATCATGAAGTATGGAATTCCAGTTAGAGAAGATTGTATCAGAGTCAATCTCCCAGCACTAGCTAACAGCCTCCCTTGCCAAGTTCCACATTTCCCTTCCATTTTGTTTTCAGATGGCTTCTAGTTTTTGTTTTTGTTTTTTTATCAATAGGAAGACAAAGTATTTCATAGGAAGTTCTCCCACAGGGCATGTAAATATCTGAGAGTATTCTCGTTTTTTGTCAGCAGCTACACCAAATAAGAAGATCTCACTCTTATGGAAATTGATCTTTAAGCCAGACATTTGTTCAAACAGGCATAGTATACATTTCAAATTGCAAGCACTTTCATAATCATCTTGCTATAAGAAAACGGTATCATCTGCATATTGTAACATATTAATCCCTCCTTCCAAGGTGTCAGCCAGCAGCCCTTTAATTATGCCAGCTTTCCTAGCATTCTTCATTAGAATAGCGAAGGCATCTCCTGCTAGATTAAACATTAAAGGGGACAAAGAATCTCCCTGTCTCAACCCTTTATAGGTAGGGAAGTAAGGGCCATAGTTTTCATTAACTTTAATACAAACTTTCCCCCCTCTAATAGTACTCATAACCCAATCTATCCATTTATCAGGGAAATCTTTTCCTTTTAGCATTTGGAGAACAAAAGGCCATTTGATTTTATCATAGGCTTTTTCAAAATCTACTTTCAACAATAGAGCACTCTATTTTTTAACATGAACACTATTACCACGACCCCTCCATTATGTATCTCCCTTTAACAAAGGAAGTTTGTACAAGGGAGATGATAGAATCAACCACTAGATTAAATCTATTCATTAAGACCTTTGTGACAAATAAAACTAACATTCAACAGACATATGGGTCTAAATTTTTGTATCTGATTAGGATCTTTAGTTTTTGGCACCAAGGTAATGATTCCATAGTTCAGTCTTTTAATATCCAGGTTCCCATTATATAGATCATCAAACATTTGTTTGAGATCTACCTTAATCAGTTCCCAGAAATGTTGATAGAATTCAACAGTAAATCCATCTGGACCAGGAGATTTATTATGTGCCATCTGAAAAATAGTTGTCTTAATTCCCTCCAAAGAAAACTCCCCAGTCAGCATCTCTTTTTGAGTTGGGAGTATCTTGTGAGGATTATCAATGCATAAGGAAATACTAGAAGCATCAGCTGCTCCAAATAAAGTTTTATAAAAAATTGTAATATAGTCAATTAATTTTTTTCTCCCCTTCCACTTTCCCTTCTTCTTGATCAATCACTGTAATCTTATTTTTCCTATGCCTCCCATTCACTTTTGCATGAAAATATTTAGTATTATTATCTCCGCCAATCAGTTCATCCACCTTTGCTCTCTGTTTCCATTTGGCTTCCTCTTGCCCCAACAGCCTATCTAGCTGAACTCTGAGCTCCATTTGTTCTCTCCTATCATCTACATTTAATCCATACATCTCACATTTTTTATCAATATTATCCAATTTAATCAATATATCTTTTTTGAGCTCTCTATACCATGCATTCATATTCCTATTCCACCCTTTTAAACCTGGTCTTAAACTTCTCAGTTTATTTTGCCAGTTGTCTAGACTAGATATTTTGGATCCATTAGCTTTCCAAGTTTTAGTAACCAATTCATCTAACCCTTCCCTAAGGAACCAGGAGTTTTCAAATATAAACAAAGGATCATTTTTAATCACATCTCCAGTGTCCAGGAACAAGGGTACATGATCAGATTTCCATTAGTTTTCCAAGTTTTAGTAACCAATTCATCTAACCCTTCCCTAAGGAACCAGGAGTTTTCAAATATAAACAAAGGATCATTTTTAATCACATCTCCAGTGTACAGAAATAAGGGTACATGATCAGATTTTTCTCTGCAAAGAGCAGAGACATCTGTTAAAGGATAATTCTCTTCCCATTCCACATCACATAAAATTCTGTCTAATTTCTCAAAGGTAGGTTGGGGTAAATTATTCCCCCAAGTATATTGTCTACCATGCATGGCAAGCCCTCTAACCCCAGCTTGTTCTACACATTAAAAAGGAAAGTCCAATGTCCTGGAGTACCAGGTTTTTTTCAAAAGCTTTCCTAATTATGTTGAAATCCCCTCCTATCAGGATGGGGTTCACACTGTTTTGAAAGATTCTACATAATTCAGCAAGGAATCTTGCTTTGCTAGATGGCTGAGCATCCCCATACACCACCACCAGGTCCCATATGAACTTGCTTTTCACATCTTGAATAGTCACTTTAATATGGTATTCCCCATCTTCCTGAGTAATGACATCTAAAGTAGTATAGTTTACACCAAGCAGCTACCACAAGGTATCCTCGCATTCCACCCCATAAATCATGCACATATTAGATTTGTCAATGTGTCACTTTTCTTTCCATCGTATACTAGCTAAAGAGTTTGTCGGGAGATTCCATGCAAAGACGTGTACACCGGGAGGGGCGGGCCGCACCCACAATGCTTCCCACACAGAATGTGTGCCATCCGGTGCCTGCTCGTGCAAGTGTGCTCATCCAAGGTGAAGCAGTAGGCAGAGCGCATTATGGCCTTGAGGTCCAGCACCCAAGCTAAGATGTCATCAATGTGTCTTGGCAATTGTTGTATGCTTCCGAAAGAAGACCCACCCCCGCATCGCCCGCATCTGACGACACCGGGGAAACCTCGACCGCCAGCGGGAGCACCCCTCTACCACCATTGTTGTTTCACCGTTGCCGGAGGGCCGGCTGGGGAACCCGTAACGCGCCTAGGGATGGCGGCGGTGAGGCAGTCTTTCATTTCCCTGGCGTTGGAGGGCCCTTACCCGCCGTCCCAGATCCGATCTAGCACACGACGGACTTCTCCTTCTTCAAAAGTTGCCTTCTCCCCTGTGGGTCCGGCATGGTGGCGCGATCACGCCTTGGGTGCTCCTCCCCGCCAACCCTTGCCTCCCTCGTTGGCGCAACCCTTCTTCGCTCTACTGTTCGTGGGGGCGTGCGTAGGGTGGAGGTGGTCGGGCTGGCCGAGGCATGGCTTTGCCCCATGCAGGCCGCTCTCAGTCTTCGATAGCGTCTCCTCCGAGTTGCGGTGCCGACCTCTGCGTGTGTGAGTTCATGGTTGTCTTTGATGTCATCCGTTGAAGCTTGGCGGTGGATCCTTGCTAACTCTACTCCGGTCCCGGCGGCCACGGACCTGCGTGCTCCGGTGTCCCTGGCATGCCGACATCCTGTGCCAACACAGTTTCAGCCCCGGTGCTCGGCTTGCTGCGTCTCTTCCAGCTTCTTCGGCTCGCCGGTGTTTTGGCGACTCCGCCCCTGACAGCTTGGAACTAGACTCCCCTTCCGGTTCCTGGCTTGCCTACGGTGATGGCCGCCACCCCTACCCATCTGTGCCGGCTCTCTACCCTGCTGCCTCCCTGACCCCGTCCTCCTACATGCCACGTCGGCTCCAAAGCTCGTGTTTTTTTGGCGACAGATGCAGCCCGACCTCCCTCCCCCCATTCTATGGTGGAGATCCACCGGTGGGCGGACTTCCTCATCTTCGAATTCTCGTCAGGTGGCTATGGGATTGCACGGAGAGAGGCCTGGTGAAATCCATGCTTGGATTGCCGATGTTGGCAGTGGTGACACTCGTGGGTGTTGTTTCCCTTCTTAAAGGCTCTACCATGGCCTCTCTCTCTGTGCCCCTCTACGAGCTTTGAGGGGAACCCTAGGTCCAATTATTTGGATTGGATGGTGATGCCATCACAATGTTGTTTCCCTTCTTGAAGGCGCTATCTTTCTCGCTCACAGTGTCCCCCCGTGTTGGCTCTGAAGATGTTCAATGTTGTGCTCATTCAGTATGCTTAGTTTTAGGTGTTGGGAAACATAGCATGCAATTTAAAAAAATTCCTACGCTCACACAAGATCTATCTAGGAGATGCATAGCAATGAGGGGGAGAGTGTGTCTACGTACCCTCCTAGAACAAAAGCGGAAGCATTTGACAACGCGGTTGATATAGTCGAACTTCTCCTAGCTCTGACCGATCAAGCACCGAACGTACGACACCTCCGAGTTCTGCACACGTTCAGCGTGATGACATCCCTCACCTTCTTGATCCAGCAAGGTGTCGAGGAAGTACATGAGTTCCGTCAACACAACGGCGTGGTGACTGATACGTCTCCATCGTATCTACTTTTCCAAACACTTTTGCCCTTGTTTTGGACTCTAACTTGCATGCTTTGAATGGAACTAACCCGGAGAAATTGAGATGACAAACTCGAAGATCAAGAAGGATTTGTATTCACATAGGAATATGAGAACACCGCTTAGAACAGGTATGGAATCCACATTTGACATTGAAGCAACTCGAATACCACAATCAAAACAAAAACAAAGGATTGGCTTGCAAAATATGCCGGAAACAAACATATGATAGATCCCATATCGTATCATGTGTCTGTTGGAAAGAATTCCTACGTGAGACTTGAATTCCCACTTATAAACTCCCGAAAACTTTCTAGTTACAATCAGGTGTTGGGGATAGAGGGGAAGCATAATATCTCACTCAAACTAACAAATCCTACATCCAACTATATCCATCCTTCAACACATAACCAAGAAACCTTCGGAAATCATTTACCTCAACCTTCGAAAAGCATCCGTTATACGAGTTATGGCAATACTCCCGAACTCCCGCCCAGTACTAGGTGGCGTCAAGGTTATCTCACCAACAACTACATAAAAGAGATTTTCGATGTCGGCGAAACCCAGGTATTCCAGAACTGCAACGATAAAATTGTGACAACAACACCTCGGAGCTCAACTCCCCGGGACACTGCCACAACCTTTAAATGTCAGGAGGCACCAAGAACAATGTTCTCATCACAAAACCATCGGAACGATTCCAAGATACCCGCGTGATCCTAAATTTTTTTAGTGAAATTTGAGGAGAGAAGGGTCAAAACTCTACGTCAGGAGGCCTCACCAGAGCGACGAAGGGACTGAGGAGTAAAAAGAATCCTACTCTCCGATATAT
>NC_041384.1:221285099-221289631 GCF_002162155.2 Triticum dicoccoides
ATATATATATATATATATATATATATATATATATATATATATATATATATATATATATATATATATATAATCCTATAAGACTCAAAACATTTTTCTAGACTCAACAACGCCAACGATTCCATCAAGCAGGGGGCTCCTAAGTCGGGCAAGGCTCTGATTGCCAACTTGTAACACCCACGATGCGGCTATATCTCCCACGTGTCGGAGCACGACTTAGAGGCATAACCGCATTGTAGGCATGTCGCAAGAGGGGTAATCTTTACACATCCCATGTGCTAAATAAGAAAGGGATTAAGAGTTGGCTTACAATCGCCACTTCACACAATACATAAAAATAGTATTACATCAACCAGAATACAATCAAGGTCCGACTACGGAACCAAAATAAAAGAAGACCACCCCTAATGTTAGATCCCCGATCGTCCCGACTGGGCTCCTCTACTGATCAACTGGAAACGAAACAACACAACGAACACGATCTTCATCAAGCTCCCACTTGAGCTCGACTGCGTCATCTGCACTGGTATCAACGACACCTGCAACTGGTTTTGGAAGTAATCTGTGAGTCACAGGGACTCAGCAATCTCACACCCTCGCGATCAAGACTATTTAAGCTCATGAATAGGATAGGGTAATGAGGTGGAGCTACAACAAGCCATATATGGTGGCTAACATACGCAAATGAGAGCGAGAAGAGAAGCGAAGCAATAGTCATGAAACTAGAAATGATCAAGAAGTGATCCTGAAGCTACTTACGTTCAAAAGATCAAGAAGGATTTGTATTCACATAGGAATATGAGAACACCGCTTAGAACAGGTATGGAATCCACATTTGACATTGAAGCAACTCGAATACCACAATAAAAACAAAAACAAAGGATTGGCTTGCAAAATAAGCCGGAAACAAACATATGATAGATCCCATATCGTATCATGTCTCTGTTGGAAAGAGTTCCTACGTGATACTTGAATTCCCACTTATAAAATCCCGAAAACTATCTAGTTATGCAATCAGGTGTTGGGGATACAGGGGAAGCATAATATCTCACCCAAACTAACAAATCCTACATCCAGTTGTATCCATCCTTCAACACATAACCAAGAAACCTTCGGAAATCATTTACCTCAACCTTCAAAAAGCATCCGTTATACGAGTTATGGCAATACTCCCGAACTCCCTCCCCAATACTGGGTGGCGTCGAGGTTATCTCACCAACAACTGCATAAAGAGATTTTCAATGTCGGCAAAACTCAGGTATTCCAGAACTGCAACGATAAAATTGTGATGACAACACCTCGGAGCTCAACTCCCCGGGACACTGCCACAACCCCTAAATGTCAGGAGGCACCAAGAACAATGTTCTCGTCACAAAACCATCGGAACAATTCCAAGATACCCGCGTGATCCTAAAAAAATTAGTGAAATTTGAGGAGAGAAGGGTCAAAACTCTACATCAGGAGGCCTCACTAGAGCGACGAAGGGACTGAGGAGTAAAAAGAATCCTACTCTCCGATATATATAATCCTATAAGACTCGAAACATTTTTCTAGACTCAACAACGCCAACGATTCGTTCAAGCAGGGGGCTCCTAAGTCGGGGAAGGCTCTGATTACCAACTTGTAACACCCACGATGCGGCTATATGTCCCACGTGTCGGAGCACGACTTAGAGGCATAACCGCATCGTAGGCATGTCGCAAGAGGGGTATTCTTTACACATCCCATGTACTGAATAAGAAAGGGATAAAGAGTTGGCTTACAATCGCCACTTCACACAATACATAAAAATAGTATTACATCAACCAGAATACAATCAAGGTCTGACTTTGGAACCAAAATAAAAGAAGACCACCCCTAACTCCAAAACCGTGTTCACTTCCCGGACTCCGCCGAGAAGAGACCATCACGGCTACACACACGGTTGATGCATTTTAATTAAGTTAAGTTTCAAGTACTCTACAATCGGACATTAACAAATTCCCATCTGCCCATAACCGCGGGCACGACTTTCAAAAGTTCAAAACCCTGCAGGGGTGTCCCAAATTAGCCCATCACAAGCTCTCACGGTCAACGAAGGATATTCTTTCTCCCAGGACGACCCGATCAGACTCGGAATCCCGGTTACAAGACATTTCGACAATGGTAAAACAAGACCAGCAAAGCCGCCCGATGCGCCGACATCCTGTAAGGAGCTGCACATATCTCTTTCTCAGGGCAACACCGGATGAGCGCTCCGTACAACTAAAACCAGCCCTCAAGTTTCCCTGAGGTGGCGCTGCAAAGGACTCTAGTTCGAACCAACACTTACAGAAGCACTGGCCCCGGGGGGTTAATATAAAGATGACCCTTGAGTCTGCAGAACCCAAGGGAAGGTGATAGGTTGTTAGTGCAAATGTAAAACCAAGGTTGGGCCTTGCTGGAGGAGTTTTATTCAAAGCGAACTGTCAAGGGGTTCCCATAACACCCAACCGCGTAAGGAGCGCAAAATCAAGGAACATAACACCGGTATGACGGAAACTAGGGCGGCAAGAGTGGAACAAAACACCAGGCATAAGGCCGAGCCTTCCAGCCTTTACCAAGTAAATAGATGCATTAAAGTAAACAAGATATAATAATGATATCCCAACAAATCCATCTTCCAACAAGGAACAAACTCCATCTTCACGTGCAACTAGCAACGCTATAAGAGGGGCTGAGCAAAGCGGTAACATAGTCAAACAACGGTTTGCTAGGAAAGGTGGGTTAGAGGCTTGACATGGAAATATGGGAGGCATGATAAAGCAAGTGGTAGGTATCGCAGCATAGCAATAGAACGAGCAACTAGCAAGCAAAGATAGAAGTGATTTCGAGGGTATGGTCATCTTGCCTGCAAAGTTCTCCGAGAAGACGAAAGCTTGATCCTCGTAAGCGTACTCAACGGGTTCCTCGATCACGAACTCGTCTCCCGGCTCTACCCAAGGCAAGAACACAAGCAAAGGAAACAACAATCAACCACTGTGCAATGCGCAAGCAACATGATGCAAAACATGGCATGATATGCGGGATGTGATGTGCAATGCGTATGCATGCTTCGGAAGGGAAAGATTGAACCAGGCCTCAACTTGGCAAACCAGTGTGCCGCTGGAAAGATGAGATGATTTCGGTCGAAATCGATATAAAGATCACCAGAATCGGACGCATGGTTTGCAAATGGCAAGCAAAACAAGAATGACACAAATCTGCGATTAACAGCACGATGTCATCTAAAATGCAACAAGAAACTAAGCTATTGCACTCTAACATAGCAACAAAGCACGTGGCAGTGATCTACTCAAGATGCTTGACAAAAGATGAACACTGATCTATGGCTAAAACACACAAGAGCAGGTTCAAACAAGCATGGAAAAAGTGCAAAAGATATCAGCTTCACAGACTTAGTGAAAATACTAACATGTTAGGAATTAACATCAGGAAGCAATGTTTAGAGAAAGATAACAACATGCTACAGGAACAGAACATAGCAATACAAGGCATGGCATGAATCTACTCAAATCATATAAAAAAGTCCCTTACTGACCATAAGCCAAAAGGGCACATAAAATATGATGGCACCCATGTAAACATAGCAAGTTTCGTTAACAGATTCATTCTTAGCAGAAAACTGGGCATGGCATAAAAAGAATTACGAAGGCATGTTTGCGAGCTCGATGCACTCAACACAAGGCATTGCATGACAAACTAAGCATACTCCCAGCAATAAGACATGATCAAGAAGCTAACCATGGCAAGAACAATCTCATAGCATGCATGGATCAACTAGAACAACCTTGGCAAAATTGATTAACACGTAAACAATCTGCCAGGAACATTTTATAGCAAACGTAGAGCAAGATTGATTCATGCTAGGGCACACCATAAATGCAAACAAGGGCATGGATTGATAGAGAAGAACCATATTCCCAAATCATCCTTATTGAACATACTCAAAAGAAGCATGGATTACTCTGAAACAACATGAATACATGGCATAAAAAATAACAGCAGAGCAATGACTTAGTGAAATTCTAAGTCCCTGAAATCAGCAATATTACGAGAGCTACTTTGCATGCTTGTGCTAGTCACAAAATTGATCAAAAAAATACATGGCATACATCCCTGTAAAGATGGCATGGCATAGCCCAAAACACATGTAGGGCTCAAGTCCATATGCAACACACAATAATCATGGCGAAAATGACAAATGCTCATAAACTGGTAAGAATCAGGAACTAACATTTTATAGCACTCTTGCATCAATGACATCAAGATGGACTCAAACAATCATGGCACAATGGAACAAAATGAAGAGGACAACCAAATGATCATTTTGATATATCATGCATGCAAAACGGACCACCGAGCACAAAGTTATGGCATGATGAAGGGAGCATCAGAATGTAAGATTTTTGGGTCTTAGACGAAATTTTCAGGGTCAACCTTGTATTTAGATCTGGATCTGAGGCGGCGTGCGAACCGAGGTTCGCCGGATCCTCGCCGGAGTTGTGGTGGGACGG
>NC_041384.1:221290022-221293323 GCF_002162155.2 Triticum dicoccoides
CAATCCGCGGCGGCGGGCGGCGAGCAGCTCCGGGCGGCGCGCGGTGGCGCCGGGGCGAGGCGGCGGTGGCGCGCCGGCGGGCGGGGACGCGGTCACGCCGCTCGGGTGGCACGAAGGAGCGCGGGGCGACGGCGACCGGGCCCGGAGGGCCGGATCTGGGCCAAGCGGGCCCGCGGTGGTGGGAGGCCAGGGAGGGCGACGTGGCGGCGGCGGATTCGTCGGGGACGGCGGCACGAACATGTCCGGCGTGGGGGCAGACGTGTCCGGCGGTGTGAGGAGGAGGAAGACTAGGGTTCATCCGCGAAATTTCGGAGGGAGACACAAATATATAGGTAGAGGGAGCTAGGAGAGTCCAAATGAGGTGCGGTTTTCGGCCACGCGGTCGTGATTGAACGTCCGAGAGGATGGAGGGGTTTTGGATGGGTCATTGGGCCACTTTGGAGGGGTGTTGGGCTGCAACACACACGAGGCCTTTATGGTTCCCCGGTTAACCGTTGGAGTATCAAACGGACTCCAAATGGCACGAAACTTGACAGGCGTTCTATCGGTGGTGTACCAAGGCCGCTTGTCAAATCTCGGTCCATTCCAAGAATTTTGAACACCCGCACACAAAAAGAGGCAAAAGGGGGCGCCGAAGGACATAGGAGTGTCGGATTGCAAAACGGACAACGGGGAAAATGCTCGGATGCATGAGACGAACACGTATGCAAATGTGATGCACATGATGACATGATATGAAATGCATGACACGCAAACCAATGACAAGGCAACAACAGCGAATAACTAGAAGACACCTGGCGCAACAGTCTCGGGGCGTTACAACACTCCACCACTACGAGAGGATCTCATCCTGAGATCTAGGATGGCACCGGAGGGAAAAAGGAAGAGGAAGAAGAGAGGTAAAACTAAGTTGCTTCTTCGATAAACGAGTGAAACCAAAGAACCTTGTGAGGTTGAGCAAATTGAAAGAAATAATACAACGAATATGAACAAAGTTGATAACTCTTTGTTAGAAAAGAGGAACAAGGAAGAACAAATTCGGGCAACACTCCGGTTGAAAAGTGATAAGAAACTTGATAAGATGAAAAGCACTTGAGCAGAGGGCACAACACTCCGGTTAAATGGATAATCAAAGGAAATAAAATGATCTTAACAAAACAAGAAGATGGGTTGAAGAGAGCAACATGACAATGCCTCCGGAAGAAATGAGAGGATGGAATGGAATGAACGGAGGAGAAAACAATATCTTGAGAGAGCACGCTTACAACAAATGCTAGAACGGAGTTGTTGTATTAACAACAACGAAAGGATAAGCTTGTTGTGGGCTTATGGAAAACATCTCGAAATCTTGAGGTGAAATTCTGCCACTAACGAAAACAATAGATTGGATTGATATCAACAAGGAGATGAAAAACTTATTTCACCGGGAGGATAAATGAAGAACTTGGGTCATTTATACGCACCACAATAGCAACAATCCTTAGGGAAAGCTTTAGGTGAAATATAACCCAAGATAACTCCAATGAAGAAATTGATGGGTTGCAAAGGATCTCATGACCAAATTGAAAATGATGGGTTTAAAATATCCCATTCTTGTGAATGAAGAATGATATATTACCACCTCAAAAGATAAGGGAGAAACAATTGCACTCTGGATTGCAAGATGAAGAAAACTTGAGTTTCTCTGAAAAGAATCTTGATGAACACTTTGAGAAGGAATTAAATCCTTAAAGAACCATCATGTAGAGTCTTCACGAAGAACTCCGGTAATAAAAGAATGATCAAACGAAATGAAGGATGAAAAGAATAAGGTTGAAGACTTGCAATGATTAGATGGATCTTCGTGATGATGAGAGCTTGGAACTCTGGGAAAAGAAAAGATGAATCAAGTGAAACCGAGAATTTGATGAGCCTCCAGAATAAAGAATTAACCATTTGGGTGAATCAAGAATAAGAATTATGTTATGCTCATCCTTCACCAATTTAGATTGATGACAAGCAACGGATTTGGCATACTACTTATTCTTGTTGAAAAAGGATTAATATAGATATAGCGCAAACTCAATGGACCACCGGTAGGATTTGAAAGAACGAATGAATTGATATGGTAACGAAGAAAAAGAAATCTTGAATGAACCACCTAAGAATTGAAAATGAATGTAGAAAAGGCACAATTCACCGGGAAGAATACGAAGAACGAATGAAGATACTTGAGGGTATTCAGATACAAGTGAATGAAGAGATCAAGAACTGATTAGAGGATACTTGAATGATGCACCGGTATGATTTGGAGGATGAGAGCTGAGATCTGGAATGAATAAATCTTCTGAAATGATAGCCTCCGGAGAATCAATCTGGCAAAGGTTCCTGAAATGCTCCGAATGGTTGAAAAGAATTCTCACAATCGAAAACAATTATGACAGGATGGAAACAAGCTAGAACCATGAATGTTTGAGATAAACGGATAAGATTTGGAGGAAAAACTCTTCTTCGGTCTTCAATATCCGAGAATGACGACGAGGAACACCACCATGAATCGTTGAGACACTCCGGAATAATGAAGAATAGAAAGGTTGAGCCAACTATGAAAAGAATTAGCCAGATCTTGGATAAATACATTTGAATGATGACAAATCATTCTTACGTCAAACTTGGAAAAGAATTTGGGAGTAACTCCGAGAAAAATTAGAAGAGTCAGGTAAGATCCCGGGAAAAGACCTGTGGGTTAGGGCCCACTCAAAAGAAACACCGTTGAACGATTACTTGAAAAGAGAGATTGCACCAGTAGAATTAAATGGCTTTAATGAGATAACAACCTCGAAATAAGTTGAATGGATCTTGAATGACAAGACAAGCCTTCTAAGATATCTTCAGCACTCCGGAACAAATGGATAGCGAGAGGTGAATGATTATGGGGTGTGCACCGGCATGAGAAAACATATGAAACGAGGAAATGATTTGATCGAGAAAGCTTGAATTAAATCCACCGAAGAAGAAATAGAACAAAGAATGGTGAACTTGTAGCTTCCTTAGCATCTTCATGAGAATCACCCGGTAAGAACATTGACGAAAAAGAATGGAGAGACTTCTCATCAATAACATGATAGTTGATTAAGGAATCCAGATCCTTGAAGGAAAGGGGGGGGGGGGGGGGAAAAACAAAGGCAGCTTGGGACAGATGAAATGAGCACCGTTGGAAAAACTGAAGTTTGATCTTGCGAATGTTGAAATGATCGGATCCACTTGAAGAGAAACACGCTGGTGCAGAAGAAATTGAGATGACAAACTCAAAGATCAAGAA
>NC_041384.1:221294174-221296411 GCF_002162155.2 Triticum dicoccoides
GAAAGCTTGAATTAAATCCACCGAAGAAGAAATAGAACAAAGAATGGTGAACTTGTAGCTTCCTTAGCATCTTCATGAGAATCACCCGGTAAGAACATTGACGAAAAAGAATGGAGAGACTTCTCATCAATAACATGATAGTTGATTAAGGAATCCAGATCCTTGAAGGAAAAGGGTGGGAGGGCGGGAAAAACAAAGGCAGCTTGGGACAGATGAAATGAGCACCGTTGGAAAAACTGAAGTTTGATCTTGCGAATGTTGAAATGATCGGATCCACTTGAAGAGAAACACGCTGGTGCAGAAGAAATTGAGATGACAAACTCAAAGATCAAGAAGGATTTGTATTCACATAGGAATATGAGAACACCACTTAGAACAGGTATGGAATCCACATTTGACATTGAAGCAACTCGAATACCACAATCAAAACAAAAACAAAGGATTGGCTTGCAAAATAAGCCGGAAACAAACATATGATAGATCCCATATCGTATCATGTCTCTGTTGGAAAGAGTTCCTACGTGATACTTGAATTCCCACTTATAAACTCCCGAAAACTTTCTAGTTATGCAATCAGGTGTTGGGCATACAGGGGAAGCATAATATCTCACCGAAACTAACAAATCCTACATCCAGTTGTATCCATCCTTCAACACATAACCAAGAAACCTTCGGAAATCATTTACCTCAACCTTCAAAAAGCATCCGTTATACGAGTTATGGCAATACTCCCTAACTCCCGCACCAGTACTGGGTGGCATCGAGGTTATGTCACCAACAACTGCATAAAAGAGATTTTCGATGTCGGTGAAACTCAGGTATTCCAGAACTGCAACGATAAAATTGTGACGACAACACCTCAAAGCTCAACTCCCCGGACACTGCCACAACCCCTAAATGTCAGGAGGCACCAAGAACAATGTTCTCGTCACAAAACCATCGGAACGATTCCAAGATACCCGCATGATCCTAAATTTTTTTAGTGAAATTTGAGGAGAGAAGGGTCAAAACTCTACGTCAGGAGGCCTCACTAGAGCGACGAAGGGACTGAGGAGTAAAAAGAATCCTAATCTCCGATATATTTAATCCTATAAGACTCGAAACATTTTTCTAGACTCAACAACGCAAACGATTCGATCAAGCAGGGGGCTCCTAAGTCGGGGAAGGCTCTGATTACCAAATTGCAACACCCACGATGCGGCTGTATGTCCCACATGTCGGAGCACGACTTAGAGGCATAACCACATTGTAGGCATGTCGCAAGAGGGGTATTCTTTACACATCCCATGTACTGAATAAGAAAGGGATAAAGAGTTGGCTTACAATCGCCACTTCACACAATACATAAAAATAGTATTACATCAACCAGAATACAATCAAGGTCCGACTACGGAACCAAAATAAAAGAAGACCACCCCTAATGCTAGATCCCCGATCGTCCCGACTGGGCTCCTCTACCGATCAACTGGAAATGAAACAACACAACGAACACGATCTTCATCAAGCTCCCACTTGAGCTCGGCTGTGTCATCTGCACTGGTATCAACGGCACCTGCAACTGGTTTTGGAAGTAATCTGTGAGTCACGGGGACTCAACAATCTCACACCCTCGCGATCAAGACTATTTAAGCTCATGGGTAGGATAGGGTAATGAGGTGGAGCTACAGCAAGCACTAAGCATATATGGTGGCTAACATACGCAAATGAGAGCGAGAAGAGAAGCGAAGCAACGGTTGTGATACAAGAAATGATCAAGAAGTGATCCTAAAGCTACTTACGTTCAAACATAACTCCAAAACCGTGTTCACTTCCCGGACTCCGCCGAGAAGAGACCATCACGGCTATACACGCGGTTGATGCATTTTAATTAAGTTAACTTTCAAGTACTCTACAACCGGACATTAACAAATTCCCATCTGCCCGTAACCGCGGGCACAACTTTCGAAAGTTCAAAACCCTGCAGGGGTGTCCCAACTTAGCCCATCACAAGCTCTCACGGTCAACGAAGGATATTCCTTCTCCCAGGACGACCCGATCAGACTCGGAGTCCCGGTTACAAGACATTTCGACAATGGTAAAACAAGACCAGCAAAGCCGCCCGATGCGCCGACATCCTCATAGGAGCTGCACATATCTCGTTCTTAGGGCAACACTGGATGAGCGCTCCGTACAACTAAAACCAGCCCTCAGGTTTCCCCGAGGTGGCGCTGCAAAGGACTCTAGTTCGGACCAACACT
>NC_041384.1:221296627-221298929 GCF_002162155.2 Triticum dicoccoides
TAATATAAAGATGACCCTTGAGTCTGCAGAACCCAAGGGAAGGTGATAGGTTGTTAGTGCAAATGTAAAACCAAGGTTGGGCCTTGCTGGAGGAGTTTTATTCAAAGCGAACTTTCAAGGGGTTCCCATAACACCCAACCGCGTAAGGAACGCAAAATCAAGGAACATAACACCGGTATGACGGAAACTAGGGCAGCAAGAGTGGAACAAAACACCAGGCATAAGGCCGAGCCTTCCACCCTTTACCAAGTATATAGATGCATTAAAGTAAACAAGATATAATAATGATATCCCAACAAATCCATGTTCCAACAAGGAACAAACTCCATCTTCACCTGCAACTAGCAACGCTATAAGAGGGGCTGAGCAAAGCGTTAAAGTAGCCAAACAACGGTTTGCTAGGAAAGGTGGGTTAGAGGCTTGACATGGCAATATGGGAGGCATGATAAAGCAAGTGGTAGGTATCGCAGCATAGCAATAGAATGAGCAAATGACAAGCAAAGATAGAAGTGATTTCGAGGGTATGGTCATCTTGCCTGCAAAGTTCTCCGAGAAGATGAAAGCTTGATCCTCGTAAGCATACTCAACGGGTTCCTCAATCACGAACTCATCTCCCGGATCTACCCAAGGCAATAACACAAGCAAAGGAAACAACAATCAACCACGGTGCAATGCGCAAGCAACATGATGCAAAACATGGCATGATATGCGGGATGTGATGTGCAATGTGTATGCATGCTTCAGAAGGGAAAGATTGAACCAGGCCTGAACTTGGCAAACCAAGTGTGCCACTGGAAAGATGTGATGATTTCGGTCGAAATCGATATAAAGATCACCGGAATCGGATGCACGGTTTGCAAATGGCAAGCAAAACAAGAATGGCACAAATCTGCAATTAATAGCACGATGCCATCTAAAATGCAACAAGAAACTAAGCTACTGCACTCTACCATAGCAACATTGCATGTGGCAGTGATCTACTCAAGATTCTTGACAAAAGATGAACACTGAGCTACGGCTAAAACACATAAGAGCAGGTGCAAACAAGCATGCCAAAAGTGCAAAAGATATCAGCTTCACAGACTTAGTGAAAATACTAACATGTCAGGAATTAACTTCAGGAAGCAATGTTTAGAGAAACATAACAACATGCTACAGGAACAGAACATAGCAATACAAGGCACGACATGAATCTACTCAAATCATATAACAAAAGTCCCTTACTGACCATAAGCCAAAAGGACACAGAAAATATGATGGCACCCATGTAAACATAGCAAGTTTCGTTAACAGATTCAGACTTAGCAGAAAACTGGGCATGGCATAAACAAAATTGCGAAGGCATGTTTGCGAGCTCGATGCACTCAACACAAGGCATTGCATGACAAAATAAGCATACTCCCAGCAAGAAGACATGATCAAGAAGCTAACCATGGCAAGAACAATCTCATAGCATGCATGGATCAACTACAACAACCTTGGCAAAATTGATTAACATGTAAACAATCTGCCACGAACATTTTGTAGCAAAAGTAGAGCAAGATTGAGTCATGCTAGGGCATTCCATAAATTCAAAAAAGGGCATGGATGGATAGAGCAGAACCATATGCCCAAATCATCCTTACTGAACATACTCAAAAGAAGCATGGATTACTTGAAACAACATGAATACATGGCATAAAAAATAACAACAGAGCAATGACTTTGTGAAATTCTAAGTCCCTGAAATCAGCAATATTACGAGAGCTACTTTGCATGCTTGTGCTAGTCACCACATTGATCATAAAAATACATGGAATACATCCCTGTAAAGATGGCATGGCATAGCCCAAAACACATGTAGGGCTCAAGTCCATATGCAGCACACAATAATCATGGCAAAAATGACAAATGCTCATAAACTGGTAAGAATCAGGAACTAACATTTTATAGCACTCTTGCATCAACTATTTGGGCATCAAGATGGACTCAAACAAGCATGGCACAATGGAACAAAATGAAGAGGACAACCAGATGAACATTTTGATATATCATGCATGCAAAACGGACCAACGAGCAGAAAGTTATGGCATGATGAAGGGAACATCAGAATGTAAGATTTTTGGGACTTAGACAAAATTCTCAGGGTCAACCTCGTTTTCAGATCTAGATCTGAGGCGGTGCGCAAACTGAGGTTCGCTGGATCCTCGCCGGAGTTGCGCTAGGACGGCAGCCGGACTTGAACGGCGGACGGCGAGGTGGGCGCCGGCCGGAGGCGATCCGCGGTGGCGAGCGGCGAGCAGCTCCGGGAAACACGCGGTGG
>NC_041384.1:221299522-221329916 GCF_002162155.2 Triticum dicoccoides
GGGCGGGCGGGGCGACGGCGATCGGGCCCGGAGGGCCGGATCTGGGCCAAGCGGGCCCGCGGCGGTGGGAGGCCAGGGAGGGCGATGTGGCGGCGGCGGATTCGTCAGGGACGGCGGCGCGGAAATGTCTGGCGTGGGGGCAGACGTGTCCGGCGGCGCGAGGAGGAGGAAGACTAGGGTTCATCCGCGAAATTTCGAAGGGAGACACAAATATATAGGTAGAGGGAGCTAGGAGAGTCCAAATGCGGTGCGGTTTTCGGCCAGACGATCGTGATCGAATGCCCGAGAGGATGGAGGGGTTTTGGATGGGTCATTGGGCCACTTCGGAGGGGTGTTGGGCTGCAACACACACGAGGCCTTTACAGTTCCCCAGTTAACCATTGGAGTATCAAACGGACTCCAAATGGCACGAAACTTGACAGGCGTTCTACCGGTGGTGTACCAAGGCCGCTTGGCAAATCTTGGTCCATTCCGAGAATGTTTAGCACCCGCACACAAAAAGAGGCAAAAGGGGGCGCCGGAGGACATAGGAGTGTCGGATTGCAAAACGGACAACAGGGGAAATGCTCGGATGCATGAGACGAACACGTATGAAAATGCGATGCACATGATGACATGATATGAAATGCATGACACGCAAACCAATGACAAGGCAACAACAGCGAATAACTGGAAGACACCTGGCGCAACGGTCTCGGGGCGTTACAGTCATCATCAACCATCCTCCATCACCAATTTCGTGATGCTCACCGCCATGCGTGAGTAATTCCATCATAGGCTTGTTGGACGGTGATGGGTTGGATGAGATCTATCATGTAATCGAGTTAGTTTTGTTAGGGTTTGATCCCTAGTGTCCACTATGTTCTGAGATTGATGTTGCTATGACTTTGCTATGCTTTGAAGGTGCAACTATCCCTGGGTGGTTTTGGTAATTCCTAACAAGATATAGCTCATTGAGCTAACATTATTCCAAGATTAGTATTTCAGGAAAAGCTCAATGAATGGCATGGCATGGATGAGGAAAGTGGATCACTCAAAATTCCAAGGACAAAAAGTTTGGCTCAAGCTTCAAGATCAAGACTCTACATTTTATATTTTAGTGATCCAAGATCACATTGAGTCTATAGGAAAAGCCAATACTATCAAGGAGGGATGAGGTGTTGCTTAATGGCTTGCTTGCTCAAAATTCTTAGTGATATGCTCCAAAACCCTCAACTACCTTCCCACATCCACATATGACATAAACCAAAAGTCAAACTCGGCCCCACCGATTCTTTCTATCCGGCACCACCGAGTTTCAAATGTCATAGCCGCTGCCACAAACCCTAGGCAAATCGGTCTCACCGATAGGGATCTCGGTCTCACCGAGATGCGATTGTAATCTCTCTGTTTCCCTTCGTAACGTTTTGGTCTTACCGAGATGAGCGATCGGTCCCACCGAGATTGCAATGTAAACTCTTTGTTTCCCTTTTGTAACATTTCGGTCTCACCGAGATGAGCGAATCGGTCCCACCGAGTTTACCTGACCAACTCTCTGGTTAGCTTATTACCAAAATCGGTCCCACTGAGTTTGTGTAATCGGTCACACCGAGATTATGTTATACCCTAACCCTAACCATATCGGTCCTACCGAGTTGCATCTCAGTCCCACCGAAAATCCTAACGGTCACTAGGTTTGCTGAATTGGTCCGACCGAGTTTAACCATTCGGTCCCACCAAGTTTGGCAAATTGTGTGTAATGGTTAGATTTTGTGTGGAGGCTATATATACCCCTCCACCCACTCTTCATTCGTGGAGAGAGCCATCAGAACATACCTACACTTCTAATACACATTTTCTGAGAGAGAACCACCTACACTTGTGTTGAGGTCAAGATATTCCATTCCAACCATATGAATCTTGATCTCTAGCCTTCCCCAAGTTGCTTTCCACTCAAATCTTCTTTCCACCCAAACCAAATCCTGTGAGAGAGAGTTGAGTGTTGGGGAGACTATCATTTGAAGCACAAGAGCAAGGAGTTCATCATCAACACACCATTTGTTACTTCTTGGAGAGTGGTGTCTCCTAGATTGGCTAGGTGTCACTTGGGAGCCTCCGACAAGATTGTGGAGTTGAACCAAGGAGTTTGTTAGGGCAAGGAGATCGCCTACTTCATGAAGATCTACTGCTAGTGAGGCAAGTCCTTCGTGGGCGACGGCCGTGATGGAATAGACAAGGTTGCTTCTTCGTGGAACCTTCGTGGGTGGAGCCCTCCGTGGACTCGCGCAACCGTTACCCTCCGTGGGTTGAAGTCTCCATCAACGTGGATGTACGATAGCACCACCTATCGGAACCACGACAAAAACATCTATGTCTCCAATTGTGTTTGAATCCTCCAAACCCTTCCCTTTACATTCTTGCAAGTTGCATGCTTTACTTTCCGCTGCTCATATACTCTTTTGCATGCTTGCTTGAATTGTGTGGAGATTGCTTGACTTGTGCTAAGATAGCTAAAATCTGCCAAGAACTAAAATTGGGAAAAGGCTAGATTTTTATTTGGTCAAGTAGTCTAACCCCCCCCCCCTCTAGACATACTTTCGGTCCTACAAGTGGTATCAGAGCTTTGGTCTCCATTTTCTTTGATTTCCATAGCTTTTGGTGATCATAGCCTTGGTTTCACAACCTAGGAGTGTATGGCGTCTAGCAAGGGAAATTATCACCGTAGAGGTCCTTACTTTGATGGCACTAATTTTGCTAGTTGGAAGCATAAGATGAAAATGCATATTCTTGGACATAACCCCGCCGTTTGGGCTATTGTGTGTATTGGCTTGCAAGGTGAATTCTTTGATGGGAAAGAACAGAACCATGAAGCTACCGCGGAAGAGTTGAAGATGCTGCAATACAACGCTCAAGCTTGTGATATCCTCTTCAATGGATTGTGCCCTGAAGAATTCAACAAAATCAGCCGTCTTGAGAATGCAAAGGAAATTTGGGATACTTTGATTGATATGCACGAAGGTACCGACTCTGTCAAGGAATCCAAATTGGATGTGCTTCAAAGTCAACTTGACAAGTTCAAAATGAAGGATGGTGAAGGTGTCGCTGAAATGTACTCTAGGCTTGCTCTTATCACAAATGAGATTGCCGGCTTAGGGAGTGAAGAGATGACTGATAGATTCATCATCAAGAAGATCCTAAGAGCCTTGGATGGAAAATATGATACCTTGTGCACATTGATCCAAATGATGCCCAATTACAAAGATCTCAAGCCAACGGAAGTCATCGGAAGAATTGTTGCTCATGAGATGTCACTCAAGGATAAAGAGGAACTTCACAACAAATCAAGTGGTGCTTAAAAAGCCTCATGTGAAGCCCCCACATCATCGAATGAGAAACAAACCTTCAATGAAGAATTGAGCTTAGTGGTGAAGAACTTCAACAAGTTCTACAAGAGTAGAAGCAAAGAGTGAAGCTCCAAGTCAAGGTCCTACAATGACAAAAGATCTTCTAGTCGAGAGAGAAATTGCTACAATTGTGGGAGGCCCGGACACTATTCCAATGAGTGTACGGCCGCCTACAAGAGAAGAGAAGATTCTCCCAAGAGAAGAAGTAGAAGAGAAGAATCGCCATCTAGAGAAAGAAGGAGTAGAGATGATCGTTATGAACGAAGACCCTCACGGAGAAGCAAGGATTCGGAAAGAAAGGACAAGTCATCAAGGAGCTACACAAAACAAAGACATCAAGCTCATGTTGGTGAATGGGTATCCAGCTCCGACTCCGACAACCACTCCGATAGAAGCTATCACTCCGACTCCAAATATACTCAAGATGAAGGTGTTGCCGGTCTAGCACTTGTCACAACCAACTACTATGACTTATTTGACTCACCAAATGAAGGAGTTGGAACATGCTTCATGGCTAAAGGCCCAAAGGTATCACACCCCGAGTATGTTGATTTCAATAGTGATGAAGATGACTTGGTAGGTGATGATGATTTACTTGTTGACAGCTCTAGTGATGAATACTATGATGAAACGTCAATTAATCATGCTAATCAAGATAAAACAAATGACAATGATAAGGAGAAGATTGAGTCTCTAACTAAAGAACTAAACACTCTTAAGTTAGCTCATGAAACTATCTTAGGAGATCATCGAGAACTTTTAAGGACTCATGAGAAATTACGCTTTGAAAAGCTCAACCTTGAGCAAGAGCATGAGTTCTTAAAAGCAATCAATGATGATCTTCGCAAGAAAAGTTCTTCTTACATTGCCAAGCGTTTACTCTTATCCACTTACATGCCTCAAGTCAAGTCTAGTAACAAGAACAAGAAAGATTCTTCCTCTAGTAGTAACAATAATCATGCTAAATCCAATTTTGTTGCTTCTAGTAGTTCTCTTGATTCCACTAATGATTCTCTTAGCCAAGTTACACTTGAGCAAAAAAATAGCTTATTGAAGGGAATTATAGAGAAAGGTGTTTACAAGAGCCTTGCCGGAAGTAAGCAATTCGAGGAAATTGTACGCAAGCAAGGAAGGCACCGGAAGAATCAAGGTGTTGGTTTTGAACGAAAGTTCAATGCCAATGGAGTTGAGTGGGAAGAAGATCAATACACCACGACGAAGTTTGTTCCTCAACAAGAGAAGTATGATCCTACTTCTTTCAAAGGGACACAAGCTCAAGATGATCTTCCACCACAAGACCACAAGCAAAAAGGCAAGGACAAGCTTCAAGAGGAAATTGATGCATTTGAAGAAGCTCCTAAGGCCTTGGTCAAGTGGGTTCCCAAGACTACTTCAAGTCCCACTTCATCAAGTACAACTACAACACCGAGGGTTCCCATCAAGATGGTGTGGATCCCGAAGAAGAAGAACTAGAGAGTTCTTGAGGGTGACTCCGCCAACATACTTCACTCTTATCATCTTGGCAAGAACAAGTGCAATCAACTTCCACATCTTGCACTAGATCAAGGAGTGAAAAACCCTCTCGTTGGTAAGACAAGGGACAAGGTAACCTAAAAGCTTTCATAGACATCATCTTGTGTGTGCATCACTTTATGTCTATGGATATCCTTGTTTGTTCCTTGTGGGACTAACCCGTATAGGTATTGAAAGTGCAACTCACTCCAATGGATAGCTCCAAATGATCTACATCAACATTGAGCATCCACATCTTCAACATCTACATGAAGTCATCATCGACAAAACCCAAGGTTAGTTCATCCCTCTTAGGGGGGATCTCACATCTAGGGGGAGCTTTACTCTAAGAATTGAGCTAAAGCAACTCTAATGGTGTGAACACAACAATGCTTTATGTAAAAGTGGTAACCCCACTTGTGCTTAAACGATGAGTATGACCTATGATCAAATGTTCTCATTTGACTCCTAAGTCAATATACTCATATATAGATGACCTAGTCATCGCCAATTGTTTGATAGATGCTAGAATTGGTTGTGCATGCTTTGCCACATATTTCAATTGCCATTTTATTGTGTGAGCATGTTGATTGCATATTTTACTCATTCGAGGACATCCACTTGTTGTTTTGATTTATTGGTTTTATTTTCTTTTGCCAAGTGGATGGACAAGAATGCCTAAGAACCCTCTCTAGCTATCTATGCTTTTCTCGTCTCAAACTCTATTCATGCTACATCACAAAATTTAATCAAGTCAGATTCGAACCACTCTGTGTGAGGAGCACTCGGAGTCCCCGATTCGTCATAGACTTAAACTTCCAAAACTTCTTTGTGCGTTTCGGTCTGACCAATTCATCCATTTCGGTCATACCGAGATCACTAAGTCGATCTAGGTTTTCAATCTCGGTGCAACCGATTTGAACCTTTCGGTCACACCGAGTTTCAGTAACTGCTTGCAGTTATGAATCTCGGTGCCACCGAGTTGTTCCACTCGGTCACACCGACAGGGTCGGGCTATATATACTCACGGGCAAAATTTTGGAAATTTCTCCGAAACCCCTTCGACCGTGCATAGCTCGCTCTGCCTCCTGGGTCTCCGGATCGTCCTCCTCGTCGCCAGCCGCCTCCTGTCGCTGGTCTCCGCCGCCGTCAACGGAATTCTTCCCCGTAGTTGCCACCATAGCGAGTTCATCGCCGAACTAGGGTATGGACTCGATCACAGTGCCATCCCCGTCCAATTCCTGGCACATTGTGTTCATTATGATTCTTACCACGATTGAAATGCTTCTATCCAGTCGAAACACTCCGTAGTTTAGTCGTGAATTGAAAATTAAGGGTTAGGTTTCCGCTGAAACCATCTCAGACCCACCGAGTTGTGGAACTCGGTACCACCGATTCGGCTTAGGCCATTGCACATGTAATTTTCGGTCTGACCGAGAATTGCAAATCGGTGTGACCGAGTTCAGGACTTTGTGAAACCCTAGCAGTCTCGGTGCCACCAAACTGTGACTCGGTCTGACCGAGTTCACTAGTTTAGGTTCCAACAGCTGCTTCGGTATCACCGAGTTTACAAATCGGTTGATCCGAAATGCTTTCTGTGGAAAACTAAAACTAAGTTTTTGACTCATTCTTTTGCAAAAACCTCTGCATTTTGTGATGCTCATCCACTCTATCTCATCTATATCTATTCACAGGGTCTGCTATCAGTGTTTGCAATATGTCTGATCAGAGTGACAGCCAGAACAGGTCAGAGGAGCAGGTTCACCTGAGTGAGGGCACTAGTCCCTCTAGCAGTTCAGATGATGGTAGCAGGAGCACTCTCAGCAACTTGCCCAAAGCTGCCACCAGAACAAGGAAGAAGAAAACTTCAGAGTCTGAGGATGAAGACTATGTGGCCACTGAGGATGATGCCACATCAAAGAAGAAAGTGGTTAAGAAGGAATATAGCACTGCTGCTGCCATCAAGCCAGGCAAGAAGCAAAAGGTTCCTACAAAGAGAATTCCAATGTCTAAGGCCAGAGCATCTACTCAAGTCCCTTTGGGATCTAAACCCAAAGAGGCTGCTGCAGAAGGGAAGAAGAGGAAGGAGAGAATCAAAAAGACCACTGCTAGAGTGCTTGGGAGATCCTTAATCATGAGAGATTCTAAAGAGGAAGAGGAAGAAGAGGTTGCTGCACCAGCACCTAAGGCCCAGAAGCTTATGGGTGATACTATCAGGACAGGGGCTGCTTCATCAAAGCCCAAAGAAGCACCCAAAGCATCCTCCAAGCCCAAGAGTGCACCTAAGAGGAATACCAGGAGTATACTAGCTGCTAAGAAGAACAAGGCCCCAATGCCTCAAGTTGCTGCTGATGAAGATGATGAAGGACAAGTCCTGAGGAAGCTCAAACCCAAGATTCCAGACCACAATGATGCTCATCCTGTGGCTGAGAACATGAAGATCAGGAGAGACTCGGGACTGAGGAAATGGAGAGATACAGACCCATATGCTACAAGAAGAAGAACTGATGTTGATTACAGGTTCCACACAAAGGAACAACAAGATTTCTATGAGACAGTGTTGTTGGACAAGAAGCCTATAGTGTGTGAAATGAGGTGGGTCGACCGGAAGTATATCAAGGAAAATGAGGAACACTATCCTGGTGTGTTTGACAGCTTCAGTGCTTGTGGAGTTGCAGACTTTGTTGGGCAGAAGCTCACAAAGTGGAATGAGGAGCTCATAATGCAATTCTACTCCACAACACACTTCTATCCAGATGGCAGGATGGTATGGATGTCTGAAGGTACAAGGTACCACTCAACTATTGAGGAATGGGAAAATATGATCAATGCTCCTAAGGAAGAAGAAGATGACTTGGATGTCTATGCCAAGAAGAAGATGGATCACAACTCTATGGCAAACATGTACAAGGAGATTCCTGGAGATGATCTTGAGACTAACCAGTTTGGGTCAGTAAAACACTTGCTGTCAGGGCTGCCTACAATCAATTGGATCCTTAGGCACACTCTCTTGCCCAAGTCTGGTGATCACAGAATGATCAAAGGCCATGCAATTAACTTGCTACATATATTTGATGTGCCACAGAAGTTCAAGGTCATGAGCCTTATAGTTGAGACTATCAAGAGGACTGCAGCTGACCAGAAAAGAAGTTGTAGATATTCCCCACAGATCCAGGAGTTGATAAACTCAAAGATGGGCACATGCACATACCTGTTGGATAAGGAACACTTGCCTATCTACCCAGACTTCGAGGACAATCAAGTTGTGATGAATGAGAATGAACCATCATCAGTACAAGCTCAAGAGAAGAAGGAGAAAGCAAAGAAAGAGAAGGCTGCCAAGATGCCAACTCAAGAGGAGGCATCTGAGTACTTTTTGAAAAGCAAGCAGGACCAGCTTGGTTACTTGATAGCATCAACTCTGAGGATTGAGAAGGGACTGGCCACCCTGACTCAAAACCAGGAGAGCTTGGAAAGAATCGTGGAACAAAAATTCTATGATTTAGATGTCAAAGTAACTAAGATTCAGTCAGTTGTGGAGAAGCTACAGGATGACATGCAGGAGAGGAAGGGCAGAACAACCACTGATGCATTTGCCAGAGTGCCTAGAGCTCAGAGATCAACTGCAGTGCCAGTAACAGACACTAGAGCCACTTCATCTGCTCCAGCACCTACCCCAGCAGCTCCATCTACTTCGACTGAAGCCTTCGTTCTTGGAGTTCTCCGGACACCACCACCTGAAGACCAAGCCTGAGAGACGTTCTAGTGCTATGCATTTTCTATGAACTTTTTTGTAACTTGTTGCCAAAGGGGGAGAAAAATGTATAGATCATAGGCTTCGAGAGAGAGAGAGCGTTGCTTTTTATTCTCTCTTGCTTTGGTGGTTGAACTTTGTTTGTCTTTTGATTGCTTGAGATACTATGCTATTATCTGTGAGACATTGATGACCATGTGGTTGATCATAAGCTACAATTATGCTTGTTAGATGATATTATCTTACTTATCCTTATATGATCATTCACTTTGCTTGGTGATGAGTGCATGTATTTAATTCTTATCATTTTGAGCGCTCCACCAAGATGTATGTGACATGGAAGAGTAACCCATGATCCTAACTCATTGTGCATTTGCAGTCCAAAGCAAATCTTAAGATATGCACAAATTTAGGGGGAGCTCTTGATTTTCACATACTTCTCAAAGCAACAATATCTTTCACTCTTATTATCATTTGTCGAAGATTTGATCTATATGTTGTCATCAATTACCAAAAAGGGGGAGATTGAAAGTGCAACTATCCCTGGGTGGTTTTGGTAATTCCTAACAACATATAGCTCATTGAGCTAACATTATTCCAAGATTAATATTTCAGGAAAAGCTCAATGAATGGCATGGCATGGATGAGGAAAGTGGATCCCTCAAAATTCTAAGGACAAAAAGTGTGGCTCAAGCTTCAAGATCATGACTCTACATTTTATATTTTAGTGATCCAACATCACATTGAGTCTATAGGAAAAGCCAATACTATCAAGGAGGGATGAGGTGTTGCTTAATGGCTTGCTTGCTCAAAATGCTTAGTGATATGCTCCAAAACCCTCAACTACCTTCCCACATCCACATATGACATAAACCAAAAGTCAAACTCGGCCCCACTGATTCTTTCTATCCCGTGCCATCGAGATTCAAATGTCATAGCCACTACCACAAACCCTAGGCAAATCGGTCTCACCGATAGGGATCTCGATCTCACCGAGATGGGATTGTAATCTCTCTGTTTCCCTTTGGAACGTTTCGGTCTTACCGAGATGAGCGATCGGTCCCACTGAGATTGCAATGTAAACTCTCTGTTTCCCTTTTGTAACATTTCGGTCTCACCAAGATGAGCGAATCGGTCCCACCGAGTTTACCTGACCAACTCTCTGGTTAGATTATTACCAAAATCGGTCCCACCGAGTTTGTGTAATCGGTCACACCGAGATTATGTTATGACCTAACCCTAACCATATCGGTCCTACCGAGTTGCATCTCAGTCCCACCGAAAATCCTAACGGTCACTAGGTTTGCTAAATCGGTCCGACCAAGTTTAACCATTCGGTCCCACCAAGTTTGGCAAATTGTGTGTAACGGTTAGATTTTGTGTGGAGGCTATATATACCCCTCCACCCACTCTTCATTCGTGGAGAGAGCCATCAGAACATATCTACACTTCCAATACACATTTTCTGAGAGAGAACCACCTACACTTGTGTTGAGGTTAAGATATTCCATTCCAACCATATGAATCTTGATCTCTAGCCTTCCCCAAGTTGCTTTCCACTCAATCTTCTTTCCACCCAATCCAAATCCTGTGAGAGAGAGTTGAGTGTTGGGGAGACTATCATTTGAAGCACAAGAGCAAGGAGTTCATCATCAACACACCATTTGTTACTTCTTGGAGAGTGGTGTCTCCTAGATTGGCTAGGTGTCACTTGGGAGCCTCCAACAAGATTGTGGAGTTGAACCAAGGAGTTTGTAAGGGCAAGGAGATCGCCTACTTCGTGAAGATCTACCGCTAGTGAGGCAAGTCCTTCGTGGGCGACGGCCGTGATGGAATAGACAAGGTTGCTTCTTTGTGGACCCTTCGTGGGTGGAGCCCTCCATGGACTCGCGCAACCGTTACCCTCCGTGGGTTGAAGTCTCCATCAACGTGGATGTATGATAGCACCACCTATCGGAACCACGACAAAAACATCCATGTCTCCAATTGTGTTTGAATCCTCCAAACCCTTCCCTTTACATTCTTGCAAGTTGCATGCTTTACTTTCCGCTGCTCATATACTCTTTTGCATGCTTGCTTGAATTGTGTGGAGATTGCTTGACTTGTGCTAAGATAGCTAAAATCTGCCAAGAACTAAAATTGGGAAAAGGCTAGATTTTTATTTGGTCAAGTAGTCCAATCCCCCCCTCTAGACATACTTTCGATCCTACATGCTTAATGCCTGTCACTAGGGCCTGAGTGCCATGTTTCCAGATCTGAACCTATTATGTTTTCATGAATATATGTGAGTTCTTGATCCTATCTTGCAAGTCTATAGTCACCTACTATGTGTTATGATCTGGCAACCCCGAAGTGACAATAATCGGGACCACTCCCGGTGATGACCATAGTTTGAGGAGTTCAAGTATTCACTATGTGTTAATGCTTTGGTCCGGTACTCTATTAAAAGGAGGCCTTAATATCCCTTAGTTTCCGCTAGGACCCCGCTGCCACAGGAGGGTAGGACAAAAGATGCCATGCAAGTTCTTTTCCATAAGCACGTATGACTATATTCGGAATACATGCCTACATTACATTGATGAATTGGAGCTAGTTCTGTGTCACCCTAGGTTATGACTGTTACATGATGAACCGCATCCGGCATAATTCTCTATCGCTGATCCATTGCCTATGAGCTTCCCATATATTGTTCTTTGCTTATTTACTTTTCTGTTGCTAGTCTTACAATCACTACAAAATACCAAAAACATTACTTTTTCTACCGTTACCTTCGGACTGGTTGAGATGAGAAAAGCTGGTATGAACTCGACCTCTCTTGTTTTTATAAATATGATTAGTTCATCGTTCCTGATTCAACCTCTTATGAATAAACATGTTTTCAATGACAATTAGAGATTATAGTTGCTTATGCCATGCTTAATTAGCTAGGAGCTTATAATGGTTTACCTTACGTGCCAACATGCTATTAAAATGGTTGTGATGTGGTATGATAGGGTGGTATCCTCTTTTGAATGATTCGAGTGGCTTGACTTGGCACATGTTCACACATGTAGTTGAAACAAAATGAACATAGCCTCTATGATATTTATGTTCATGGTGCATTATATCCTACTCATGCTTGCATTCGGTGTTGATTAATTTTAATGCATGTTCATGACTGTTGTCGCTCTCTAGCTGGTCGCTTCCCAGTCTTTTTCTAGCCTTCACCTGTACTAAGCGGGAATGCTGCTTGTGCATCCGATCCCATAAACCCCAAAGTTATTCCATATGAGTCCACCATACCTACCTATATACGATATCTACCCGCCGTTCCAAGTAAATCCGTATGTGCCAAACTCTAAACCTTCAAATAAATATCCTGTTTTGTATGCTCGAATAGCTCATGTATCAACTAGGGCTGTCTGTATCTTCCATGTTAGGCGGGTTATTCTCAAGAGGAGTGGACTCCGCTCCTCACTCACGAGAAAATGGCTGGTCACCGGGATGCCCAGTCCCATGCTTTATGCAAACTAAATCAAAATAATTGCAAACAAAACTCCCCCTGGGACTCTTGTTAGTTGGAGGCACTCGTTGTTCCGAGAAAGCCATGGATTGATGCTTGTTGGTGGAGGGGGAATATAAACTTTACCATTCTGTTTGGGAACCGCCTATAATGTGTGTAGCATAGAAGATATCGCCATCTCTTGGTTGTTATGTTGACAATGAAAGTATACCGCTCAAAATATTATTCATCTCTATTTCAAAACCGAGCTCTGGCACCTCTACAAATCCATGCTTCCCTCTGCGAAGGGCCTATCTATTTACTTTTATGTTTAGTCATCATCCTCTTATTAAAAAGCACCAGTTGGAGAGCACCGCTGCCATTTGCATTCAGCACTGTTAGTTAACATTGAGTATGACTTGACTGGATCTCTTTTACCATGAATTACAATGTCTAGTCGGTCCTTGATATTTAAAGGTGCTTTGCATTTATGTTTTGCGGTCTCAGAAAGGCTAGCGAGATACCATCTTGTTATATTATATTATGATTGTTTTGAGAAAGTGTTGTCATTCGAGATTTATTATTATTGCTCGCTAGTTGATTATGCCATTGATATGACTAACATGAGACCTAAGCGTTATTGTGAATATGGTTAGTTCATAATCTTTGCTGAAAACTTGAATGCTGGCTTTACATATTTACAACAACAAGAGCAAACAGTGTTTGTAAAAGTTTTTGTTTGTCACTTTCAGTTTGTCAACTGAATTGCTTGAGGGTAAGCAAAGGTTTAAGCTTGGGGGAGTTGATACGCCTCTGTTGTATCTACTTTTCCAAACACTTTTGCCCTTGTTTTGGACTCTAACTTGCCTAATTTGAATGGAACTAACCCGGACTGACGCTGTTTTCAACAGAATTGCCATGGTGTTATTTATGTGCAGAAACAAAAGTTCTCGGAATCTCCTGAAACTCCACGGAGCGTCTTTTTTGACATAATAAAAATACTAGCAAAAGATCAAGACCAGGGGGCCCACACCCTAGCCACGAGGGTGGGGGCGAGCCCCCTACCTCGTGGGCCCCCTGGAGCTCCTCCAACCTCAACTCCAACTCTATATATTCTCTTTTGGAGAGAAAAAAATAACGGAGAAGGATTCATCACATTTTACGATACGGAGCCGCCGCCAAGCCCTAAAACCTCTCGGGATGGCTGATTTGGAGTCCGTTTGGGGCTCCGGAGAGGGGAATCCACCGCCATCGTCATCATCAACCATCCTCCATCACCAATTTCATGATGATCACCGCTGTGCTTGAGTAATTCCATCGTAGACTTGCTGGACGGTGATGGGTTGGATGAGATCTATCATGTAATCGAGTTAGTTTTGCTAGGGTTTGATCCCTAGTGTTCACTATGTTCTGAGATTGATGTTGCTATGACTTTGCTATGCTTAATGCTTGCCACTAGGGCCCGAGTGCCATGATTTCAGATCTGAACCTATTATGTTTTCATCAATATATGAGAGTTCTAGATCCTATCTTGCAAGTCTATAGTCACCTACTATGTGTTATGATCCGACACCGAAGTGACAATAATTGGGACCACTCCCGGTGATGGCCGTAGTTTGAGGAGTTCATGTATTCACTATGTGTTAATGCTTTGGTCCGGTACTCTACTAAAAGGAGGCATTAATATCCCTTAGTTTCCGCTAGGACCCCGCTGCCACGGGAGGGTAGGACAAAAGATGCCATGCAAGTTCTTTTCCATAAGCACGCATGACTATATTCGAAATACATGCCTACATTACATTGATGAATTGGAGCTAGTTCTGTGTCACCCTAGGTTATGACTGTTACATGATGAACCGCATCCGGCATAATTGTCTATCACCGATCCATTGCCTACGAGCTTCCCATATATTGTTCTTCGCTTATTTACTTTTCTGTTGCTATTGTTACAATCACTACAAAATACCAAAAACATTACTTTTTCTACCGTTACCTTTTGCTACCGTTACCACTACTATCATATTACTTTGCTACTAAATACTTTGCTGCAGATATTAAGTTTCCAGGTGTGGTTGAATTGACAACTCAGCTGCTAATACTTGAGAATATTCTTTCGCTCCCCTTGTGTCGAATCAATAAATTTGGGTTGAATACTCTACCCTCGAAAACTGTTGCGATCCCCTATACTTGTGGGTTATCAAGACTATTTTCTGGCGCCGTTGCCGGGGAGCATAGCTCTATTCTTTGAGTCACTTGGGATTTATATCTGCTTATCATTATGAAGAACTTGAAAGATCCAAGAACCAAGATCTATCCCTCGACTACGAGGGGAGGTAAGGAACTGCCATCTAGCTCTGCACTTGATTCACCTTCTGTTTTGAGTAAGCTTGCGACACCTAAACCTGCTTCTGCTATTGATTCTGATATGTCGCATGTTATTGATGATGCCACTTCTTCTATGCATGATACTTATGATGAAACTACTTCTATGCCTGATACTACTGTGCCACTTGGTGAATTTCTTGATGAACAACTTGCTAGGGTTAGAGAGAATGAAATTATCGAAACTGATAATATTGATGAAAGTGATGATGAAGACTCTCCCCCTAATAAATATGAATTGCCTGTTGTTCCTTAGGGTTATGTTATGGATGAAGAAGCTACTAGAGCTATTTTAGCTTGCAATGATAGATATGATCTAAAGAGGTTATTAGCTAAATGGAAGCAGCAATCCCTTAATGGTAGAATGAAACCTGACCCTGCTTTTGCTACTCACGTATCTGTGTTACTAATAAGGATTATGAATTCTCTGTTGATCCTGATATAATTACTTTGGTTGGATCTGATTCTTTTATGGCTATGAATCTGAAACTGTTGTGACACATCTTACTAAATTAAATGATATAGCCACCCTGTTCACTAATGATGAGAGAACTTGTTACTTTTATATCCTTAAAATATTTTTGTTCTCATTAAAGGGTGATGTTAAGATATGGTTTAATTCTCTTGAGCCTGGTTGTGTGCGTAGTCCCCAGGATATGATTTGTTACTTCTCTGCTAAATATTTCCCCGCTCATAAGAAACAAGTTGCTTTAAGGGATATATATAATTTTGTGCAAATTGAAGAAGAGAGTCTCCCATAAGCTTGGGGGAGGCTTCTCCAATTACTTAATGCTTTGCCTGATCATCCTCTTGAGAAAAATGAAATACTTGATATCTTTTATAATGGACTCGCCGATGCTTCTAGAGATTACCTGGATAGTTGTGTTGGTTCTGTTTTCAGGGAAAGAACACCGGATGAAGCTGAAATTCTATTGAATAATATGTTGACTAATGAAAATAATTGGACACTTCCTGAGCCAACTCCTGAGCCTATTCCTAAACCAACTCCGAAGAAAAGAGGTGTTCTATTTCTCAGTCCTGAAGATATGCAAGAGGCAAAGAAATCCATGAAAGAAAAGGGTATTAAAGCTGAAGATGTTAAGAAATTACCTCCTATTGAAGAAATACATGGTCTTGATAACCCGACACAGGTAGTAAAGGTAAATTCTCTCTATAGATATGATAAAGCTGAAATCCCATTTACTAAGTTTGCTAGCCCATGCTTAGATGAGTTTGATAAGTTTATGGTTAAGCAAGAAGACTTCAATGCTTATTTTGGTAGAGAATTAAAATGTAGTGCTGATATGCTTGAACACTTGGGTGATTATATGGCTAATGTTAAAGGTGAACTTAAAATTATTAGTAAACATGCTTCTATGGTTACCACTCAAGTATAACAAGTACTTAAAGCTCAAAATGATTTGCTCAATTAATTGAATAGTAAGAATAATGATTATGCTGCTAGGGTGGCTACTAGAACTAGTAAGATGACTGAGGAACCTTTGTATCCTGAAGGCCACCCTAAGAGAATTGAGCAAGATTCTCAGAGAAATAATATAGATGCACCTAGTCCTTCTAAAAGGAAGAAAAAGAAAAATGACAGGACTTTGCATGCTTCTAGTGAACCTATTGCTGAAACACCTGAGAATCCAAATGATATTTCTACTTCTGATGCTGAAACACAATCTGGTAATGAACCTGAAACTAGTGATAATGTTAATGATAATGTTCATGTTGATGCTCAACCTAGCAATGATAATGATATAGAAATGGAACCTGTTGTTGATCTTGATAACCCACAATCAAATAATCAACGTTATGATAAGAGAGACTTTGTTGCTAGGAAACACGGTAAGGAAAGAGAGCCTTGGGTTCAAAAACCCATGCCTTTTCCTCCCAAACCATCCAACAAAAAGTATGATGAGGATTTTGAGCGCTTTGCTGAAATGATTAGACCTATCTTTTTGCGTATGCAATTAATTGATATGCTTAAAATGAATCCTTATGCTAAGTACATGAAAGAAATTGTTACTAATAAAAGAAAGACACCGAAAGCTGAAATTTCCACCATGCTTGCTAATTATACTTTTAAGGGTGGAATACCAAAGAAACTTGGAGATCCAGGAGTACCCACTATACCATGCTCCATTAAAAGAAACTATGTTAAAACTGCTTTATGTGATCTTGGAGCCGGTGTTAGTGTTATGCCTCTCTCTTTATATCGTAGACTTGATTTGAATAAGTTGACACCTACTGAAATATCTTTGCAAATGACTGATAAATCAACTGCTATACCTGTCGGTATTTGTGAGGATGTGCCTGTTGTGGTTGCAAACGTTACTATTTTAATGGACTTTGTTATTCTTGATATTCCCGAGGTCGATAGTATGTCCATTATTCTTGGAAGACCCTTTTTGAATACTGCAGGGGTTGTTATTGATTGCAACAAAGGCAATGCCACTTTTCATGTTAATGGCAATGAGCATACGGTACACTTTCCGAGGAAACAACCTCAAGTCCACAATATTAATTCTATTGGAAAAATTCCATCCATTATTTTTGGAGGTTTTGAATTTCCTCTTCCTACTGTCAAGAAGAAATATGATATTCTTATTTTTGGGGATGTGCATATCCCCGTTGAGGTAACCTAGTGTTATTCGAAAATTCTCCGGTTCCATGTTATTCGGAATGAGTTTGTTAACAAGACTTGATCAACCTTGTTAATGGATTCATTTTGATGATCATGAGATGGATGAATTTAGAAAACACAACTCTTTGTACCCTCCTTTTACTTTTTGTTATTAATATTAAATAAAATAAAAATAGTATTTTCTGTCTGTTATCTGAATTATCCATTCAATATAAAAATACCCTGAAAATAAAAGTTCTCCAAATGCCCTGAAATTTAAATATGATTTTTTCTGGAATATTAGAGAATATTTGGCACTAAGAACACAGCAGGGGGCATCCACCTGGCCACGAGGATGGAGGGCGCGTGATACGTCTCCAACATATCTATAATTTTTGATTGCTCCATGCTATATTATCTTCTGTTTTGGACATTATTATGCTTTATTATACACTTTTATATTATTTTTGGGACTAACCTATTAACCGGAGGCCCAGCCCAGAATTGCTGTTTTTTTTGCCTATTTCAGGGTTTCGAAGAAAAGGAATATCAAACAGAGTCCAAACGGAATGAAACCTTCGGGAACGTGATTTTTGGAACAAACAAGATCGACGAGACTTGGACCCTACGTCAAGCAACCAACAGGGAAGCCACGAGGTAGGGGGGGCGCGCCTACCCCCCCCTAGGCGTGCCCTCCACCCTCGTGGGCCCCCTGTTGCTCCACCGACATACTTCTTCCTCCTATATATACCTACATACCCCCAAACGATCAGATATGGAGCCAAAACCCTAATTCCACCATCGTAACTTTCTGTATCCACGAGATCCCATCTTGGGGCCTGTTCCGGAGCTCCGCCGGAGGGGGCATCGATCACGGAGGGCTTCTACATCAACACCATAGCCCTTCCGATGAAGTGTGAGTAGTTTACCTCAGACCTTCGGGTCCATAGTTATTAGCTAGATGGCTTCTTCTCTCTTTTTGGATCTCAATACAAAGTTCTCCCCCTCTCTTGTGGAGATGTATTCGATGTAATCTTCTTTTGCGGTGTGTTTGTTGAGACCGATGAATTGTGGGTTTATGATCAAGTTTATCTATGAACAATATTTGAATCTTCTCTGAATTCTTTTATGTATGATTGCTTATCTTTGCAAGTCTCTTCAAATTATCAGTTTGGTTTGGCCTACTAGATTGATCTTTCTTGCAATGGGAGAAGTGCTTAGCTTTGGGTTCAATCTTGCGGTGTCCTTTCCCAGTGACAATAGGGGCAACAATGCATGTATTGTATTGTTGCCATCGAGGATAACAAGATGGGGTTTACATCATATTGCATGAATTTATCCCTCTACATCATGTCAACTTGCTTAAGGCGTTACTCTGTTCTTATGAACTTAATACTCTAGATGCATGCTGGATAGCGGTCGATGTGTGGAGTAATAGTTGTAGATGCAGGCAGGAGTTGGTCTACTTGTCTTGGACGTGATGCCTATATACATGATCATACCTAGATATTCTCATAACTATGCTCAATTCTGTCAATTGCTCAACAGTAATTTGTTCACCCACCGTAAAATACTTATGCTCTTGAGAGAAACCACTAGTGAAACCTATGCCCCCCGGGTCTATCTTCATCATATTAATCTTCCAATACTTTGTTATTTTCATTGCCTTTTATTTTACTTTGCATCTTTATCATAAAAATACCAAAAATATTATCTTATCATATCTATCAGATCTCACTCTCGTAAGTGACCGTGTAGGGATTGACAACCCCTTATCGCGTTGGTTGCGAAGATTTATTTGTTTTGTGTAGGTGCGAGGGACTTGCGCATAGCCCCTACTGGATTGATACCTTGGTTCTCAAAAACTGAGGGAAATACTTACGCTACTTTGTTGCACCACCCTTTCCTCTTCATGGGAAAACCAACACAAGTGCTCAAGAGGTAGCAAGAAGGATTTCTGGCGCCGTTGCCAGGGAGGTCTATGCAAAAGTCAACATACCAAGTACCCATCACAAACCCTTATCTCCCGCATTACATTATTTTTCATTTGCCTCTCTTTTTCTTCTCCCCCACTTCACCCTTGCCGTTTTATTCGCCCTCTCTCTCTCTCTCTCTATCCTCCCTCTCTTTCTCTATTTGCCTCTTTTTTTGCCCGTTCCTCGTTTGCTTGTGTGTTGGATTGCTTGCTTGTCACGATGGCTCAAGATAACACTAAATTGTGTGACTTTACCAATACCAACAACAATGATTTTATTAGCACTCCGATTGCTCCTCTTACCGATGCTGAATCTTGTGAAATTAATGCTGCCTTGCTGAATCTTGTCACGAAAGATTCGTTTTCCAGCCTTCCTAGTGAATATGCCTCTACCCATCTAAATAGCTTCGTTGATTTGTGTGATATGCAAAAGAAGAAAGATGTGGACAATGTTATTGTTAAATTGAAGCTATTTCCTTTTTCGCTTAGAGATCATGCTAAAGCTTGGTTTTCATCTTTGCCTAAAAATAGTATTGATTCTTGGAATAAGTGCAAAGATGCTTTTATCTCTAAGTATTTTCCTCCCGCTAAGATCATCTCTCTTAGAAACGATATTATGAATTTTAAGCAACTTGATCATGAACATGTTGCACAAGCTTGGGAGAGGATGAAATTAATGATACATAATTGCCCTACGCATGGTTTGAATTTGTGGATGATTATACAAAAATTTTATGCCGGATTGAATTTTTCTTCTAGAAATCTTTTAGATTCGGCCGCGGGAGGTACTTTTATGGAAATCACTTTAGGAGAAGCTACTAAACTCCTAGATAATATTATGGTTAATTATTCTCAATGGCACACTGAAAGATCTACTAATAAGAAAGTGCATGCGATAGAAGAAATTAATGTTTTTAGTGGAAAGATGGATGAAATTATGAAATTATTTGCTAATAAAAGTGTTTCTTCTGATCCTAATGATATGCCTTTTTCTACTTTGATTGAGAATAATAATGAATCTATGGATGTGAATTTTGTTGGTAGGAACAATTTTGGTAACAATGCGTATAGAGGAAACTTTAATCCTAGGCCTTATCCTAGCAATTCCTCTAATAATTATGGTAATTCCTACAACAATTATTATGGAAATTATAATAAGATGCCCTCTTCTTTTGAATCTAATATTAAATAATTTATTACTTTGCAAAAGAATTTCAATGCCTTGATTGAACAAAAATTGCTTAAGATTGATGAGTTGGCTAGGAACGTTGATAGAATTTCTCTTGATGTTGATTCTTTGAAACTTAGATCTATTCCACCTAAGCATGATATCAATGAGTCTCTCAAAGCCATGAGAATTTCCATTGATGAGTGCAAAGAAAGAACCGCTAGGATGCGTGCTAAGAAATATTCCTTTATAAGAGCGTGTTCTTCTAGTTTCCATGATAATAAAGATGAAGATCTAAAAGTTATTGATGTGTCCCCTATTAAATCTTTGTTTTGCAATATGAATCTTGATAATGATGGTACTGAATATGATCCACCTTTACTTAGAAGGTGTCCCAAAAATTCAGAGTTTTTAGATCTTGATGCTAAATTTGATAAAAGTGGGATTGAAGAGATCAAAACTCTAGATGTTAATGAACCTACTATCTTGGATTTCAAGGAATTTAATTATGATAATTGCTCTTTGATAGATTGTATTTCCTTGTTGCAATCCGTGCTAAATTCTCCTCATGCTTATAGTCAAAATAAAGCTTTTACCAAACATATCGTTGATGCTTTGATGCAATCTTATGAAGAAAAACTTGAGTTGGAAGTTTATATCCTGTCGGGGATATACCCCACGTTATGACCTGGCCGGAATCATGACCCGGTCGGGCTTGGCGACTCACCAGAGACCTGGCTGGAGCTTGGCGACTCACTGGCGATCCGCCCGGACATAGTGGTTTACATGTAACCCGCCTGGACACTGTGACTCACTGGAGACCCGGCGCGCGGATCAGACGGACGACAAGCTCCAAGGCCCAGCAGGCCGACTTATACTCTGGTGGGCCAGCTTAAGAGGAAAGGGATGACGAATATTTCCTTTGCGAGGAAGCAAGACCCGGAGTTGTATTCAACTTGTAAGAAAGGATAGACTATTCCTAGTCCTACTAGGACTCCACATGTAACCCGCCCCTTCAACATATATAAGGAGGGGCAGGGCTCCCCAGAGAGGGAGAGAAAATAATCTCTAGGGCAAGACACAAAGGGGGAGCCGGCTTACGCGACGACTCTCTCATGAGCATAATGAGATCTAGCCATAAAAAGCATGTAGGGTTCTTATCGGATGATGTTTCCCGGGGCCCGAAGCTGTCTAAATCCTTGTCTTATGTTGCGTCTCTCGATTCTGCTCAACCCCTCTCAAGCTACCACATAGATTGGTTGGCCTCGCGACTAAGTCCTGACACTAAGGACATCTGCCGTGACAAATTGCTACCTCTTGAGCTTGCGTTGGATTTCCCTGAACAAGAAAGGATGATGCAGCAGAGTAGCGTAAGTATTTCCCTCAGTTTTTGAGAACCAAGGTATCAATCCAGTAGGAGGCCATGCTCAAGTACCTTGTACCTTCACAAAACGATAGCTACTCGCAACCAACGCGATTAGGGGTTGTCAATCCCTTCACGGTCACTTACGAGAGTGAGATCTGATACATATAATATTTTTGGTATTTTTGGTATAAAGATGCAAGTGAAAAGTAAAGGCAAAGTAAAAAGCAAAACAAGATTAAAGTGATGGAGATTGATATGATGAGAATAGACCCCGGGGCCATAGGTTTCACTAGTGGCTTCTCTCAAGAGCATAAGTATTCTACGGTGGGTGAACAAATTACTGTTGAGCAATTGACAGAATTGAGCATAGTTATGAGAATATCTAGGCATGATCATGTATATAGGCATCACGTCCGTGACAAGTAGACCGAAATGATTCTGTATCTACTACTATTACTCCACTCATCGACCGCTATCCAGCATGCATCTAGAGTATTAAGTTAAAAACAGAGTAACGCCTTAAGCAAGATGACATGATGTAGAGAGATAAATTCATGCAATATGAAATAAACCCCATCTTGTTATCCTCGGTGGCAACGATACAATACGTGCCTTGCTGCCCCTTCTGTCACTGGGAAAAGACACCGCAAGATCGAACCCAAAGCTAAGCACTTCTCCCATGGCAAGAACTACCAATCTAGTCAGCCAAACCAAACGGATAATTCGAAGAGACTTGCAAAGATAACCAATCATACATAAAAGAATTCAGAGAAGATTCAAATATTATTCATAGATAGACTTGAACATAAACCCACAATTCATCGGTCTCAACAAACACACCGCAAAAAGAAGATTACATCGAATAGATCTCCACGAGAGAGGGGGGAGAACTTTGTATTGAGATCCAAAAAGAGAAAAGAAGTCATGTAGCTACTAACTATGGACCCGAAGGTCTGAGGCAAACTACTTACACTTCATCGGAGAGGCTATGATGATGTAGAAGCCCTCCGTGATGACGGCCCTCTTCCGGCGGAGCTCCGGAATAGGCCCCAAGATGGGATCTCGTGGATACAGAAAGTTGCGGCGGTGGAATTAGGTTTTTGGCTCCTGTTCTGGCCGTTTGGGGGTACGTAGGTATATATAGGAGGAAGGAGTACGTCGGTGGAGCTCTGAGGGGCCCACGAGGCAGGGGGCGCGCCCTAGGGGGGTGCGCCCCCCACCCTCGTGACCGCCTCATTTGTTCCTTGGAGCAGGGTCCAAGTCTCCTGGATCACGTTCGGTGAGAAAATCACGTTCCCGAAGATTTTATTCCGTTTGGACTCCGTTTGATATTCCGTTTCTTCGAAACACTGAAATAGGCAAAAAAAACAGCAATTCTAGGCTGGGCCTCCGGTTAATAGGTTAGTCCAAAAAATAATATAAAAGTGGAAAATAAAGCCCAATATAGTCCAAAACAGTAGATAATATACCATGGAGCAATCAAAAATTATAGATACGTTGGAGACGTATCAGGCGTCCCCAAGCTTAATTCCTGCTCGTCCTCGAGTAGGTAAATGATAAAAAGAGAATTTTTGATGCGGAGTGCTACTTGGCATAATTTCAATGCAAATCTTCTTAATTGTGGTATGAATATTCAGATTAGGAAGATTCAAGACAAAAGTTCATATTGACATAAAAATAATAATACTTCAAGCAAACCAACAAAGCAATTATGTTTTCTTAAAGTAACATGGCCAAAGAAAGTTCATCCCTACAAAATCATATAGTTTAGTCATGCTCCATTTTCGTCACACAAGAATTCTCTCATCATACACAACCCCAATGACAAGCCAAGCAATTGTTTCATACCTTAATAATTTCAAACTCATAAACTTTCACGCAATACATGAGCACGAGCCATGGATATAGCACTATGGGTGGAATAGAATAATGATGGGGGTTATGTGGAGAAGACAAGAAAGGTGAAAGTCTCACATCAACAAGGCTAATCAATGGGCTAGGGAAATGCCCATCGATTGATGTTAATGCAAGGAGTAGGGATTGTCATGCAACGGATGCACTAGAGCTATAAATGTATGAAAGCTGAAAAAAAGAAACTAGTGGGTGTGCATCCAACTTGCTTGCTCACGAAGACCTAGGGCACTTGAGGAGGCCCATTGTTGGAATATACAAGCCAAATTCTATAATGAAAAATTCCCACTAGTATATGAAAATGATAACTCAAGAGACTCTCTATATGAAAAAGATGGTGCTACTTTGAAGCACAATATATGAGACTCGCTATATGAAGAACATGGTGCTACTTTGAAGCACAAGTGCGGAAAAAGGATAGTAGCATTGCCCCTTTTTATTTATTTTCTTTTTTTGGGCCTTCTTTTTTTCTTTGGCCTTTCTGTTTTTTTATTTGGGACAATGCTCTATTAATGATGATCATCACACTTCTATTTATTTACAATTCAATGATTACAACTCGATACTAGAACAAAGTATGACTCTATACGGATGCCTCCGGTGGTGTACCGGGATATGCAATGAATCAAGAGCGACATGTATGAAAAATTATGAACGGTGGCTTTGCCACAAATACGATGTCAACTACATGATCATGCAAAGCAATATGACAATGATGATGCGTCATGATAAACTGGATGGTGGAAAGTTGCATGGCAATATATCTCGGAATGGCTATGGAAATGCCATAATAGGTAGGTATGGTGGCTGTTTTGAGGAAGATATAAGGAGGTTTATGTGTGACAGCGTGTATCATATCACGGGGTTTGGATGCACCGACGAAGTTTACACCAACTCTCGATGTGAGAAAGGGCAATGCACGGTACCGAAGAGGCTAGCAATGATGGAAGGGTGAGAGTGCGTATAATCCATAGACTCAACATTTGTCATAAAGAACTCATATACTTATTGCAAAAATCTACAAGCCATCAAAAACTAAAGTATTACGCGCATGCTCCTAGGGGGATAGATTGGTAGGAAAAGACCATCGCTCGTCCCCGACCGCCACTCATAAGGAGGACAATCAAATAACACCTCATGTTTTAAATTTGTTGCATAACGTTTACCATACGTGCATGCTACGAGACTTGCAAACTTTAACTCAAGCACTTCTCAAATTCACAATTACTCTACTGGCATGACTTTGATATTACTACCTCCATATCTCAAAACAATTATCAAGCATCCAACTTTTCTTAGTATTCAACACACTCAAAAGAAAGTTTCACAAATCTTGAATACCAAGCATGTTATTATTAAGCAAATTACCATGCTATTAAGACTCTCAAAATAATTTAAGTGAAGCATGAGAGATCAATAGTTTCTTTAAAACAAATCCACCACCGTGCTCTAAAAATTCTAAGTGAAGCACATAGAGCAAAATTATAACGCTCAAAAGACATAAGTGAAGCACATAGAGCAAAACTACTTAGCTCAAAAGATATAAGTGAAGCACATATAGTATTCTATCAAATTCTAATTCATGTATGGCTCTCTCAAAAGGTGTGTACAACAAGGATGATTGTGGCATACTAAGAATAAAAGACACAAATAATACAAGACGCCCCAAGCAAAACACATATCATGTTGGTGAATAAAAATATAGCTCCAAGTAAATTACCGATGGGAGTGGACGAAAGAGGGGATGCCTTCCGGGGCATCACCAAGCTTTGACTTTTTGGTGTCCTTGGATTATCTTGGGGGTGCCATGGGCATCACCAAGCTTAGTCTCTTGCCACTCCTTGTTCCATAATCCATCACAAGAATTCACCCAAAACTTGAAAACTTCACAACACAAAACTTAAAGTAGAAAACTCGTGAGCTCCGTTAGCGAAAGAAAACAAAAAACCACTTCAAGGTACTGTAATAAATTAATTCTTTATTTATATTGGTGTTAAACCTACTTTATTCCAACTTCTGTATGGATTATAAACTATTTTACTAACCATAGATTCATCAAAATAAGCAAACAACACACGAAAAACAGAATCTGTCAAAAACAGAACAGTCTGTAGTAATCTGTAGCTAGCGCAATATCTGGAACCCCAAAAATTCTAAAATAAATTGCTGGACGTGAGGTATTTATTTATTAATCATGTGCAAATATAATTAACTAAATAGCACTCTCCAAATAAAAATGACAGCAGTCCTCGTGAACGCTAAAGTTTCTGTTTTTTACAGCAAGTTCAACAAGACTTTCCCCAAGCCTTCCCAACGGTTCTACTTGGCACAAACACTAATTAAACACAAAAAACACAACCAAAACAGAGTCTAAATAATTTATTTATTACTAAACAGGAGAAAAAAGCAAGGAATAAAAATAAAATTGGGTTGCCTCCCAACAAACGCTATCGTTTAACGCCCCTAGCTAGGCATAAGAAGCAAAGATAGATCTAGGTATTGCCATCTTTGGTAGGCAATCCATAAGTGGCTCTCATGATAGTTTCATATGGAACTTTTATTTTCTTTCTTGGAAAGTGTTCCATGCCCTTTTTAATGGAAATTGAAATCTAATATTCCCTTCCTTCATATCAATAATCGCACCAACCGTTCTAAGGAAAGGTCTACCAAGAATAATAGGGCAAGAAGGATTGCAATCTATATCAAGAACAATGAAATCTACGGGCACATAATTTCTATTTGCAGCAATAAGAACATCATTAATCCTTCCCATAGGTTTCTTAATAGTAGAATCCGCAAGATGCAAGTTTAGAGAGCAATCATCAAAATTACGGAAATCTAGCAAATGACACAAAGTTTTGGGGATAGTGGAGACACTAGCACCCAAATCACACAAATCATAAAACTCATGATCTTTAATTTTAATTTTAATAGTTGGTTCCCATTCGTCATAGAGTTTTCTAGGGATAGAAACTTTCAACTCAAGTTTTTCTTCATAAGATTGCATCAAGGCATCAACAATATGTTCGGTGAAGGCTTTCTTTTGACTATAAGCATGTGGAGAATTTAGCACGGATTGCAACAAGGAAATACAATCAATTAAAGAGCAACTTTCATAATTAAATTCCTTTAAATCCAATATAGTGGGTTTAGCAACGTCTAGATTTTTATTTCTTTCAATCCCACTTTCATTAATTTCATCATAAAGATCTAAATACTCCGAATTTTTAGAACGCCTTCTAGGTAAAGGAAGATCATATTCAGTTTCATCAAGATTCATATTGCAAAACAAAGATTTAATAGGAGACACATCAATAACTTTTGGTCTTCATCTTGATTTTCATAGGAATTGGAAGAACACGCTTTAATAAAGGCATCTTTGGTAGCACGCATCCTAGCGGTTCTTTCCTTGCACTCATCAATGGAAATTATCATGGATTTGAGAGACTCATTGATATCATGCTTAGGAGGAATAGATCTAAGCTTTAAATAAGCAACCTCAAGAGAAATTCTATCAACGTTCCTAGCCAATTCATCAACTTTAAGCAATTTCTCTTCAAGCAAAGCATTAAAATTCTTTTGTGAATTCATAAACTCTTTAACACTATTCTCAAATTCAGATTGTATCTTATTATAATTTCCATAAGAGTTGTTGTAGGAATTCCCAAAAATATTAGAAGGATTACTAGGATATGGCCTAGGATTAAAATTCCCTCTATAAGTGTTGTTATCAAAATTATTCCTACCAACAAAATTCACATCCATAGATTCATTATTATTATCAATCAAAGTAGACAAAGGCATATCATTAAGATCAGAAGAAACACTCTTAGTAGCAAATAATTTCATAAGTTCATCCATCTTTCCACTCAACACATTGATTTCTTCTATCGCATGCACTTTTTTATTAGAAGTTCTTTCAGTATGCCATTGAGAATAATTAACCATAATATTATCTAGGAGTTTAGTAGCTTCATCTAAAGTGATTTCAATAAAAGTACCTCCCGCGGCCGAATCTAAAAGATTTCTAGAAGCAAAATTCAATCCGGCATAAAAAATTTGTATAATCATCCACAAATTCAAACCATGAGTAGGGCAATTACGTATCATTAATTTCATTCCCTCCTAAGCTTGTGCAACATGCTCAAGATCAAGTTGTTTAAAGTTCATAATATCGTTTCTAAGATAGATGATCTTAGCGGGAGGGAAATACTTAGAGATAAAAGCATCTTTGCACTTATTCCAGGAATCAATACTATTTTTAGGCAAAGACGAAAACCAAGCTTTAGCACGATCTCTAAGCGAAAAAGGAAATAGCTTCAATTTAACGACATCATTATTGACATCCCTTTTCTTTTGCATATCGCATAAATCAACGAAGCTATTCAGATGAGTAGCGGCATCTTCACTAGGAAGGCCGGCGAATTGATTTTTCATAACCAGATTCAACAAAGCAACATTGATTTCACAAGATTCAGTATTGGCAAGAGGAGCAATCAGAGTGCTAAGGAAATCATTATTATTGGTATTGGTGAAGTCACACAATTTGGTAGTATCTTGAGCCATCGCGACAAATAAGCAAATAAACTAGCACACGAGCAAACAAAAGCAAACTGGCAAAAGATGCAAATAGAGAGGGAGGATAGAGAGAGAGGGCGAATAAAACGGCAAGGGTGAATTGGGGGGGAGAGGAAACGAGAGGCAAATGGCAAATAATGTAATGTGAGAGATAGGGATTGTGATGGGTACTTGGTATGTTGACTTTTTGCGTAGACTGCCCGGCAACGGCGTCGGAAATTCTTCTTGCTACCTCTTGAGCTTGCGTTGGATTTCCCCGAAGAGGAAAGGATGATGCAGCAGAGTAGCATAAGTATTTCCCTCAGTTTTTGAGAACCAAGGTATCAATCCAGTAGGAGGCCACGCTCAAGTCCCTTGTACCTACACAAAACGATAGCTACTCGCAACCAACGCGATTAGGGGTTGTCAATCCCTTCACAGTCACTTACGAGAGTGAGATCTGATAGATATAATATTTTTGGTATTTTTGGTATAAAGATGCAAGTGAAAAGTAAAGGCAAAGTAAAAAAGCAAAACAAGATAAAGTGATGGAGATTGATATGATGAGAATAGACCCGGGGGCCATAGGTTTCACTAGTGGCTTCTCTCAAGAGCATAAGTATTCTACGGTGGGTGAACAAATTACTGTTAAACAATTGACAGAATTGAGTATAGCTATGAGAATATCTAGGCATGATCATGTATATAGGCATCACGTCCGTGACAAGTAGACCGAAACGATTCTGCATCTAGTACTATTACTCCACTCATCGACCGCTATCCAACATGCATCTAAAGTATTAAGTTAAAAATAGAGTAACGCCTTAAGCAAGATGACATGATGTAGAGATATAAATTCATGCAATATGAAATAAACCCCATCTTGTTATCCTCGGTGGCAACGATACAATATGTGCCTTGCTGCCCCTTCTGTCACTAGGAAAGGACACCACAAGATCGAACCCAAAGCTAAGCACTTCTCCCATGGCAAGAACTACCAATCTAGTCGGCCAAACCAAACGAATAATTCAAAGAGACTTGCAAAGATAACCAATCATACATAAAAGAATTCAGAGAAGATTCAAATATTATTCATCGATAGACTTGAACATAAACCCACAATTCATCGGTCTCAGTAAACACACCGCAAAAAGAAGATTACATCGAATAGATCTTCACAAGAGAGGGGGAGAACTTTGTATTGAGATCCAAACAGAGAGAAGAAGCCATCTAGCTACTCCCTCCGTCCCAAATTACTTGTCGCAGGTATGGATGTATCTAGATGTATTTTAGTTGTAGATACATCCGTTTCTGCGACGAGTAATTTAGAACGGAGGGAGTACTAACTATGGACCCGAAGGTCTGAGGTAAACTACTCACACTTCATCGAAGAGGCTATGATGATGTAGAAGCCCTCCGTGATGACGGCCCTCTTCCGACGGAGCTCCGGAATAGGCCCCAAGATGAGATCTCGTGGATACAGAAAGTTGCGGCGGTGAAATTAGGTTTTTGGCTCCTATTCTGATCGTTTGGGGGTACGTAGGTATATATAGGAGGAAGGAGTACGCCGGTGGAGCTCCGAGTGGCCCACGAGGCAGGGGGCGCGCCCCCACCCTCGCGATCGCCTCTTTTGTTCCTTGGAGCAGGGTCCAAGTCTCCTGGATCACGTTCGGTGAGAAAATCACGTTTCCGAAGATTTTATTCCGTTTGGACTCCGTTTGATATTCCGTTTCTTCGGAACACTGGAATAGGCAAAAAACTGTAATTCTGGGCTGGGCCTTCGGTTAATAGGTTAGTCCCAAAAATAATATAAAAGTGGAAAATAAACCCAATATGGTCCAAAACAGTATATAATATAGCATGGAGCAATAAAAAATTATAGATATGTTGGAGACGTATGATAAATCCACGACATTTGGCGCCCACCGTGGGACTTGCGCATGGTGATGCTGAGTTCTTGAAGGGATCTTTAAAAGAATCGAGAAGCTCGTGATGCGCTGAATGAAAAAGATTCGGCGTAGAAGGATAAACATCATCTCAAATTTAGGGTTGCGTTTTTTGCGGCCGTTGCAAGCACCCTGGCTGCCCTTGAGTCCGAGAGTTTTTTATGACGAAGGGTCAGGAATCCATCAGTGATAGGGAAAGGCGGATCAACGAGACAAATCTATAAGAAAAGCTATGAGATCAAATCCTGTAGGATCATCCAAGACATACGTGACTGGGCGATCTGCCAAATTCAAGCCAGGACGATCGCGTGCTGCTCCAAGCTAGATTCG
>NC_041384.1:221330166-221412562 GCF_002162155.2 Triticum dicoccoides
GGAAACAGTCCACGACTCGTAAGTGGATTGGGACAGGAGACTCGGTCTCCACCTTTGAGCCGGTTTCGCTTCAAAAAAAAACTATCGGGCCGGCCGCGCCGCCTCACCTGGCCGCCTCCACGCTGCTCCTGACGCGCCTGCTGGTCACGGGTTGCAACGCCACCTCGCCGTTGCCGCAAGCCGCCGCTGCCCTCGCGCTTTGCTTTCTCAGCCGGGCCGTCGCCCTGTTCGACCTTGCTGCAAGTTGGCTTCACCTCCATGTCGCCTCCGCTGTCGCGAGCCCCCTGGCCTCACTCTGCCTTCCGGCTGCGCCTTGAGACGCTCATGCTACGGCCTCAAGCTGGACTGCGCCACTTCGGCGTCGTCTTCGACCAGACTTCAAGCCGGACCGCATTGCAGCAGGCCTCTTGTCAGTCCGCGCCAGAACTCTGTCGTTTCCTCACTCGGTTGAAACGTCCCCGCGCTGAGCCAAGTTGGCGGCGGTCGCTATCTTGAGTCGCCGTCCATTGAACCTCCCGGACCGCTTGACTACTGAGTCGCCATTCCACATTTGGTATGAACCGCCCTCACACGACCTCGCGGTGAGTCGATAGCCTCCGCCGGCGCGCCTGTGCTGCGGAGCCACTTGCTGTGGACCAACTTCGCTGCGGCCAGACAGAGTCGCCGCCGCGTCACACGCCTCCGGATCCAACCCGGCACCCGCGCATTGGCCTCCCGCTGGGTCTGTCGCACCACAGCTGCCCGCGTGCCTGTCTCCTGAGTGGCCGCTACTACTCCGCGTGATTTGAAGACGCTGTATTCTAAATCTGCTGCTACTTCACCAATACGGGGAGGTCCAATCTGTTCAGTTTATCCGAAACAAGTACAATGGACTGCTTCAGGGTTATGGTTTTGTCGAGTTTGCTAGCCATACAGCTGCTGAGCGGTTTTCTTCAGATAGTCAATGGATAAAGGATGCCAAATGTTAAGCTGATTATGGGATTATGAAGTTTGCAAAGAGAAAGACAACGTGGATTCAGGAGAGAGTACCAACTCAAAAGTTTGCTTCTGTCAAAAAAGGAAGAGAGGAGCGCAGCAGTGCTTCCCGCGTGCATGGCAGGGTGCTGCGTGCCCTTTGTCCTATCCGTTCGACTCATGAGCCGCCAGAACAAAAATTGCACAAGGATTAAAGCAAGGCACTTATTGCTATCCTGGTGAAGGCCATGGTACGGGAGTACCAGTACTCGGACAACAATCTGTCTAACTACATCCAGCATTATACGGCGCCAGTGTCCGTGTTCACCTGATAACAAATATCAGGTGCTATTTTTCCTTTATTTTTTCATCACATACATTATTTCATCTGAAAACAATTATTTTATCCCGTAATATTTTTACACAGGATAGTCATTCAGGACAAGGGTATTATACAGCGGATATGGAGTGCGCACCAGTATAACTCTGCACTGGCATTCGTCCGTGTCATGTTGCTGATGGATACGCGTACAAGTCACCGCCCCCGCAGTTCGGTTTACATCCGTCCGCACCTGCGGCCGATTCTCTCGTCCGTGCCGGCTTACAACACCTGTGATCAACTCGCTCGCCCATACCGGCTTACGACGAGGAGGACAACTTGCTCGTTCGCGCCGGCATATATATCGCGACCGGATCATCAACATCACGACAGATAATTAATACGGCTAAACATATCAGGTTAAATACATCCAGTCAGTTTTTTATTGATACATTTTTTTTAATTTTGAGAACAATTTACTCTAGTCTGCAATACCTTTTATGCAGGATAATTAGTCATGACAAAAGTGGCTCATATCATGGGTACGGAGCACGCACGGGCAACATTCTGCCCGGTGTTCATCCATGCCATATTACACGGTGAATGGATGCGTGCAAAACACCGTCTTTACGACCCGGTTTACATCAGCTGGCTGAGACCGCGCCTGCGAGTAACTTGCTCGTGCCGGCTTATAACGCCGCAACCGATTCATCCGTCTGCTCCCGCGGCTGATTCATCCGTGAGTGATTTCAGTTTCACCTAGTGATCATCAGCTTCATGGCAAATTATTTTCGACCTAAACACATCAGGTGATATCGATCTAAAATATATTTTATTAGCACATATTATTTTTGTCAAAGAGCAGTTTATCTTTGCCTTGGTCTGTAATATTGTTTATGCAGGACAATTATTTACTGCAAAAGCTATGGATGTGTCATTGATGAATAACTCGCGTCACCATTAAAAGGCGCTAATATCTTACCATGCCATCAAGCTCGATGAATATATGTGCAAGCCGCCATTCTGCAGACCGGTTTACATCAATATGATGTGGCTAACTCGCCCGTCCACGCCGGTTTACAACGTCGCGGCCGATTGTCATCTTTGTCGTCCGTCTCTCGCGACCTGGTCTACATCAACACTCCGGGCCGCACCTGTCTGCATGAGCTGTTTATTGACCGCCGTCTGCGATGGATGACTCAATGGACATGCGCACGAGTCGCCGCTACAACAGTTTGGTTAGACATCAAACAACCAGCTGGGATGAACCGCTGGCCGGATTATTGACACAAATCATACGGAGTCATTTATAACCCGCCACAATCGACTTCAAAGTTTCCATGGATTCATATTGCGTTATCAAACGCCAAGGATATACAATGAGTGTTGCGAAGATCGTTAACTTGCCACCTTGCTTCCAGCTTTAACATATTACAAGCGTTCTGCTATTCAGCTATATGCCGGTTTATATCACGGTCAAATATGGAGAATCTCAAGCCAGCTCCTTGAGTCACCTTGAGACTCGGGGGCTAGGATGACATGACTCAGCAAATCTTGCCAGTTTCAGCAAATTTAAGAACCCCAGGATGATGGAGGGAAAGATAACCCGGTCCCAGAGGCTACTGTTATATTGATGAAAATTTAAAGACCGTCGGAACATTTCCGGTTTAGAAAGTATATGACCGTTACAAAATCCCGGCTCAAATGAAGAAGTTTCAGGTCATCAGAAAGGATTCCGGTTTAAAATCCGGCTCAAGGGAAGTCAGTCTCACTGAAAGCTCTCAAATATCCGGTTTACAATCCGGTTCAAGGGAAATATGTCTCCCACAAAGCTCTGAAGCTCTAAAATCCGGTTTAAGAAATTCCGGTTTAAAAAGAATTCATCTCTCGCAAGTTCGAGTTTTCAGGAAAAATTACAGGGACCAAAGAGAGTTTGTTGCACAGCAAAACACAAACATAGGCACCCGGCGAGCACAGCTCAGAAATATATCACTTGGGGGCTTCCGGCTTATTGAGCTAAGCTATGATTACCCTTTGATCCGGCTCATAGCCACATTTACAGGTCACTTGGGGGCTTCCTGTTCAAACATAGGTCATATTCGAACCAAACAGAACATAGCTGTCGTAACCCTTTTTGATCGGCGCAAAGCCAAACTCACTAGGGGGCTTCTTGATCGTATCCGAATCATAGCTTAACCCCTTTTGGTCCGACTTGGATCGTATTCGAATCAGGGTCGTTAAAAACCTCTCAAGGACATTTGGGGGCTTCCTGTTCAAACATAGGTCGTATTCGAACCAAAGAGAACATAGTTGTCGGTACCCTCTTGATCGGCGCAACGCCAAAGCCACTGGGGGCTACATGATCGTATTCGAATCCTAGCTTAACCCCTTTGGAATGGTTTACTGATCGTATTCGAATCAGAAACCTCGATTTTTATTTGGTTTAAGTTTTTGCAAACAATCTTTTGGGTTTTGAGACTTTTTGCTCATATCTGAAGCATATAAGCGTGGTTTCGTTTAAACCCAGCTTGGCTTTGGATGATAAGTCACCAGCATGTGACAATCATCATATATTTGGAAGTATTGGCTTCTAAGGATTGGGTTATCACCCTTATTGCACAGGTCATGTAAACCAGCAGTACAAATTAAATATCACAATGGTTATATGTGGGATATTATGATCCGCCCTGCGGTAAACCGCCAGGGGATCTTGTGATTTACTTATGTGCAGGATAAGACTACATTTGAGTAGTTACCCGCCCTGGTTTTTGACGTTAAGTCGCCAGGGCATATGTTGTTTAAACTCTGTGCAGGATTTACAGAGCTATGACTTACATAAATGATTAAGTTCCAGCCCATCATCAAGGATTGAAATTGGTGTCTCAAAAGGGTTATTAATTCTTGATTTTTTCAAAGGCTATAAGACGTCGGGTTATAAGAATTCCGGCTTACAATGGAGGCATATTAAATCGCCATCGGCCAAGAGCCGCCGGGTATTTAAACTCCGGATTTACTTGTCAGCAGATAAGGTATTCAAAGTCGCTTTGGCGCAATGGCTATTATTTTATCAATGGATATGATTTATCCTACAATGGAAAGAATAGTCCTGAGTTGCTGCAGGCTTACAACCCGGCACTTGGGGGCTACATTTTCAGTTTGACATTATATCAAATATGCAAGTCCCATGTCACTGCCAGCATGCACTATGGCACTTGGGGGCGAATGCAAAGACAATTTTACTAGCCTTATTGAAGACCCGACTCATCACATCATAATGAGCCGGCCCTTTGGGGCTACCAATTGCTCCTGTCAACAATTCAAGGTACACAAGTTTTATTTCATTATATTGAAGGGTCCACTGCTCAGTTGGTAAAGCACAAAGCTCTTAACCTTGTGAATGTGAGTTCAAGCCCCATGATGGGGGTTACATCATATGATGTTCTTTTCAAAGAAGTATATATAAAGTCCCATGTCAGTGTTATCTTATTGAACCGGCCCTTGGGGGCTACACGTTGTTGTTCAAGTCTATATGATCATATTTATAAAGTCCCTGCTCATTATTTCATAACAACCCGACACTTGGGGGCTACATATATGGAGTATTCAGTCTTTGCTAGTGACTAAGATGAACAACATAGCTTTCTTCAAAGTGGCAGTATTTATATTGAAGCAAGTCTTAAGTCATCACTTTGTTTCTGCTCAAGACTTGGGGGGCTACAGGTAATATGGATATAAGGGAGAAAAATCTTCAAATGCTCAGTTTTGAGTAAGCCAGATTGACCCAGCGTTACCAATAACTATGACCCGGTGTCGGCAACAATTATGACCCGGTGCTATCAATATTAAAAACCGGATATTTTGGCAATGATAAACCAACAAGTTCTACAAGCTGGCTGAAAGTCAAATGAGTTTTTCAAGACCAATATTTTTTAAGCCGGCACTTTGGAAGCCGATTCAAGTGGATTATTTATTACAATATTTCTCTATAAGATACCAATGTCTGCAAATTCGCTCTGAAGCTGGCCTATTGACCCGGATTTCTCAAAAGAAGTATCTGGTTTTTTTGCATTGGAAAGGTTTGGACATATTTGTTAAAAGAGATTTGCTATAAGATCTTTGAGTATGCATCCAGGAAGAAATTACAAGGACTTAAAGATGATCAGGTGCCGGTTCAGGAAAATATTTAACCCAAAGTGCAACCTATCAAGTTTGTTCTTATGTTTATTTTACAGGATCAGTTTAACATGGATAAATCCAAATTAAACTAGGGGCTAATGTCGGGGATATACCCCGCGGTATGACCCGGCCAGAATCATGACCAGGCCGGGCTTGGCGACTCACCAGAGACCTGGCTGGAGCTTGGCAACTCACTGGAGATCCGCCCGGACATGGCGGTTTACATGTAACCCGCCTGGACATTGTGACTCACTGGAGACCCGGCAGGCGGATCAGACGGACGACAAGGGCCAAGGCCCAGCAGGCCGGCTTATACTCTGGTGGGACGGCTTAAGCGGAAAGGGATGACGAATATTTCCTTTGCGAGGAAGCAAGACCCAGAGTTGTATTCAACTTGTCAGAAAGGATAGACTATTCCTAGTCCTACTAGGACTCCACATGTAACCCGCCCCTTCAACATATATAAGGAGGACAGGGCTCCCGAAAGAGGGAGAGAAAATAATCTCTAGGGCTAGACACTAAGGGGGAGCCGGCTTACGCGGCGACTCTCTCATGAGCATAATGAGATTTAGCACAAACAGCATGTAGGGTTCTTACCGGATGATGTTTCCCGGGGCCCGAAGCTGTCTAAATCCTTGTCTTATGTTGCGTCTCTCGATTCCGCTCAACCCCTCTCAAGCTACCACATAGATGCGTTGGCCTCGCGACTAAGTCCTGACACTAAGGACATCTGCCGTGACAAATCCACGACATATCCCTAGAAAACTTTATGATGAGTGGCAACCAACTATTAAAATTAAAATTAAAGATCATGAATGCTATGCTTTGTGTGATTTGGGTGCTAGTGTTTCCACGATTCCAAAGACTTTGTGTGATTTGTTAGGTTTCCGTGATTTTGATGATTGCTCTTTAAACTTGCACCTTGCGGATTCCACTATTAAGAAACCTATGGGAAGAATTAATGATGTTCTTATTGTTGCAAATAGGAACTATGTGCCCATAGATTTTATTGTTCTTGACATAGATTGCAATCCTTCAAGTCCTATTATTCTTGGTAGACCTTTCCTTAGAATGATTGGTGCAATTGTTGATATGAAGGAAGAAAATATTAGATTCCAATTTCTGTTAAGGAAAGGCATGGAACACTTTCCTAGAAAGAAAATTAAATTACCTTATGAATATATTATGAGATCCACTTATGGATTGCCTACCAAAGATGGCAATACTTAGATCTATCCTTGCCTTTTATGCCTAGCTAGGGGCGTTAAACGATAGCGCTTGTTGGGAGGGAACCCAATTTTATTTTTATTCCTTGATTTTTGCTCCTGTTTAGTAATAAATAATTTATCTAGCCTCTGTTTTGGTTGTGTTTTTTGTTTTTAATTAGTGTTTTTGCCAAGTATAACCGTTGGGAAGACTTGGGGAAAGTCTTGTTAATCTTGCTGTAAAAAACCAGAAACTTTAGCGCTCACGAGAACTGCTGCCATTTTTATTTGGAAAGTGATATTTAGTTAATTATTTTTGCAGATTATTAATAGATAAATTACTCACGTCCAGAAATTTATTTTAGAATTTTTGGGGTTCCAGATCTTGCGCTAGATACAGATTACTACAGACTGTTCTATTTTTGTCAGATTCTGTTTTTCGCGTGTTGTTTGCTTATTTTGACGAATCTATGGCTACGTCAAGCAACCAACAGGTAAGCCACGAGGTAGGGGGTGCACCTACCCTCCCCCCCAGGTGCGCCCTCCACCCTCATGGGCCCCTTTTTCTCCACCGACGTACTTCTTCCTCCTATAGATACCTACGTACCCCCAAACGATCAGATACGGAGCCAAAACCCTAATTCCACCGCCGTAACTTTCTGTATCCACGAGATCCCATCTTGGGGCCTGTTCCGGAGCTCCGCCGGAGGGGGCATCGATCACGGAGGGCTTCTACATCAACACCATAGCCCTTCCGATGAAGTGTGAGTAGTTTACCTCAGACCTTCGGGTCCATAGTTATTATCTAGATGGCTTCTTCTCTCTTTTTGGATCTCAATACAAAGTTCTCCCCCTCTCTTGTGGAGATCTATTCGATGTAATCTTCTTTTGCAGTGTGTTTGTTGAGACCGATGAATTGTGGGTTTATGATCAAGTTTATCTATGAAAAATATTTGAATCTTCTCTGAATTCTTTTATGTATGATTGGTTATCTTTGCAAGTCTCTTCGAATTATTAGTTTGGTTTGGCCTACTAGATTGATATTTCTTGCAATGGGAGAAGTGCTTAGCTTTGGGTTCAATCTTGCGGTGTCCTTTCCAAGTGACAGTAGGGGCAGCAAGGCATGTATTGTATTGTTGCCATCGAGGATAACAAGATGGGGTTTACATCATATTGCATGAATTTATCCCTCTACATCATGTCATCTTGCTTAAGGCGTTACTCTGTTCTTATGAACTTAATACTCTAGATGCATGCTGGATAGTGGTCGATGTGTGGAGTAATAGTAGTAGATGCAGGCAAGAGTCGGTCTACTTGACTTGGACGTGATGCCTATATACATGATCATACCTAGATATTCTCATAACTATGCTCAATTCTGTCAATTGCTCAACAGTAATTTGTTCACCCACCGTAAAATACTTATGCTCTTGAGAGAAACCACTAGTGAAACCTATGCCCCCCGGGTCTATCTTCATCATATTAATCTTCCAATACTTCGTTATTTTCATTGCCTTTTATTTTACTTTGCATCTTTATCATAAAAATACCAAAAATATTATCTTATCATATCTATCAGATCTCACTCTCGTAAGTGACCGTGTAGGGATTGACAACCCCTTACCGTGTTGGTTGCGAGGATTTATTTGTTTTGTGTAGGTGCGAGGGACTAGCGCGTAGCCTCCTACTGGATTGATACCTTGGTTCTCAAAAACTAAGGTAAATACTTACGCTACTTTGCTGCACCACCCTTTCCTCTTTAAGGGAAGACCAACACAAGTGCTCAAGAGGTAGCAGCACGCCCTACCTCCTGGGCGCGCCCCCTGCCTCGTGGGCCCACGGTGGCCCTCCTCCACTTATTCCTGCACACACACACTTCTTCTTCCTCCCACAAACACCAATATCCAGCTCAAGCATGAGTTCTAGCTCATTTTGCTGCGATTTTCGATCTCCTTGCTCAAAGCACCTCTCACAAAACTTATGGGGGGATTATTCCTTGGTATGTGACTCCTCAATTGGCCCAATTAGTTTTTGTTCTAGTGCTTTATTCATTGTATATTTTTGCTGCTTAGGTCACCCTGTTCTTGAGGTTGCATGTTAAATTTATATGGTCAAAAGTAGTTCTGATGCATGATATTGCCTCTAGGCACTTGTGGGAGTAGTTGCTATAAATTTTATTAAGTTTGGTTTACTTTTATTTGAAGTTACTAAAAATTTCAGAAATTTTTCAGAGGAAGAAATATGCTTAGGAAAATGTACCAAGGTGGTTCTTCAAGGAAGCAAGGACCCAAGCTTGCAATGCGTGATGCTGATGAAGAGCCACCAAGAGACGCTCTAGTGGGTCCTTGTGAATGGCCTTCAGAGGACTTTATGGATCGAGCGGGAATTAAGGAAGAATTTAACGCATATTTGCGTAACGCTGATCCTGTGAGCTTCGTGGAAGAAAAATGCCGTCAGTACCACTATCTCACTAGCTCCTTTGTGAGGAGGTTTGAATTTTCATCCTCGCGTAATTCTCAAATCGTCCTGTTTGATCTTTATGAAAATTCTTACACTATGGACTTAGAGGACTTTACCACTGCTTGCAAACTTCCACAATGGGGTAGTACTAGTGAACCTCGCAAATCTGAATTTAGGGAATTTCTTGCTAGTATAACTGTGGGGGAATCTAGAGATATAACATAAGCTACCATAGGGAGCATTCATTTTCCTGCTATACATTATTTTGCTCTCTTCATAGGTAGATGCATTAATGGTAAAGATGAAGCATGTCACATGTGTGTGCCTGACCTTAGTATTCTTAGGAGTGTTGTATTAGGAGATAAATCTTATAATTTGGGAGCCATTGTTGCACGTAGGTTGCATCTTAATAGATTTAATGGAGATTTCTTTGGTGGAATTTATGCAACCCGCATAGCTAATTTTCTTGGTATAATCATATGTGAGGATTATATTGAGTTGCCTCCTTCTTATTTGAGTTACGAGGCTATTGTTCGTCATCAGTTTGTTGAGAGGAACGATCAGTTCCTCCAGTACCGACTAATCATTGACAGACGACGCACCTATCACGTCGCTCTCCCTGCTTCTACTTTCTTTGATTTTCAGACAAAAGGGAGATATTATTTGGAAAGTGATATTTAGTTAATTCTTTTTGCAGATTATTAATAGATAAATTCCTCACGTCCAGAAATTTATTTTAGAATTTTTGGGGTTCCAGATCTTGCGCTAGCTACAGATTACTACAGACTATTCTGTTTTTGACAGATTCTGTTTTTCGCGTGTTGTTTGCTTATTTTGATGAATCTATGGCTAGTAAAATAGTTTATAAACCATAGAGAAGTTGTAATACAGTAGGTTTAACACCAATATAAATAAATAATGAGTTCATTACAGTACCTTGAAGTGGTCTTTTATTTTCTTTCCCTAACGGAGCTCACGAGATTTTCTACTTTAAGTTTTGTGTTGTGAAGTTTTCAAGTTTTGGGTAAGGATTTGATGGATTATGGAACAAGGAATGGAAAGAGACTAAGCTTGGGGATGCCCATGGCACCCCTAAGATAATATTAAGAAACAATATAACTAAGCGAGCTATGGCTGCTCACAGTGTTTTGACGTTTGTGACCGTTTGATTAGATCGATCAGTTGTCCTCGAGCCTCACCTGATGTTTCTAGGGCCACTGCTCCACAAACTTACCTAGGCCTGTTATGGTCGATTGGGCTGGAAGTAAAAGATGGGCCGGACCTGGCCTGGTGGTACTCAACGGGGGATAACACATCTTCCTTGCGAGCCTCTTTCTGGCCCTACACACGTACGAGAGATTCCTCGGTCGGCTGGTCGCCGGTCTACATATTATTGAACGATAAATTTATTTAAATTTATATCTAGCCTGACGCAAGTACTCATGTACTTTTTCCGTTCCTAAATATAAGTCTTTTTAGAGATTCCAGTACGGACTACATACGGAACAAAATGAGTGAATCTACACTGTAAAGTATGTCTATATACATTTGTATGTAGTCTGTAGTGGAATCTTTAAAAAGACTTATATTTTGGAACGGATGGAGTAGTCATGTTCCCCTCACATTTCACACGTCACAAGAGAGATCTATATATACTACACAACCAACTCTTGATGCTTTTTCTGGCCACCACCGGTAGAACCAAATACATACCTGTATTTTTCATTTTTTATATGATTTGCTAAAATTCAACAAAATTTGATCAAAATTTTGATTTCTTTGAACGATTGTCTTTAAAATAATTGAGAGTTTTCCAAGATTACTGTCTTTTTACGGAAATCTGTAATTCGGGAGTTTTAGGAAAAGAATATGAATATGTGTTCTTTATGTATGTATATAGTCCAAATCCCCTAGATATTATTATGTTTCTCTCTAGGTAGAATGGTGTGGCAACTCACGTGAAGATGTTCTCTTTCTATGATGCATGTGAAGGATGAGTTCATTTTGGCCAGTTTTTGCACATATTACAACTTACTTTTGTACTGGCCCCATAATCTGAAATTAGATGGATGGTTATTTATATTTTGAAGATATAATTAAATAATATTGTGGGAGATATAACAAAATTGTGATGGTTCCAAATAGTCCAATATCTAAATTTTCTCATATAGTTCTATCATTCTTTCATTAAGATGTCTTATTATTCTGTAAAAATGTCTCTAAGGTCGGCGGGCGCTGCAACGCGCGCCTTTATGGTCTAGTAAGGACACCTAAAAGCCAAAGCTTGGGGATGCCCCGGAAGGCATCGCCTATTTCGTCTACTTCCATCGGTAACTTTACGTGGAGCTATATTTTTATTCACCACATGATATGTGTTTTGCTTGGAGCATCTTGTATGATTTGAGACTTTGCTTTTTAATTTACCACAATCATCTTTGCTGTACACACCTTTGAGAGAGACACACATGATTCAGAAATTATTAGAATACTCTATGTGCTTCACTTATATCTTTTGAGTTATATAGTTTTGCTCTAGTACTTCACTTATATCTTTTAGAGCACGGTGGTGGATTTGTTTTATAGAAACTATTGATCTCTCATGCTTCACTTAGATTATTTTGAGAGTCTTAAATAGCATGGTAATTTTCTTAAATAATCCTAATATACTAGGTATTCAAGATTAGTAAAAAATTTCTTATGAGTGTTTTGAATACTTAGAGAAGTTGGATGCTTGATGATTGTTTTGAGATATGGAGGTAGTGATATTAAAGTTGTGCTAGTTGAGTAGTTGTGAAATTGAGAAATACTTGTGTTGAAGTTTGCAAGTCCCGTAGCATGCACGTATGGTAAACATTATGTAACAAATTTGAAACATGAGGTGTTCTTTGATTGTCCTCCTTATGAGTGGCGATCGGGGACCAGCGATGATCTTTTCCTACCAATCTATCCCCCTAGGAGCATGCGCGTAGTGCTTGGTTTTTGATGACTTGTAGATTTTTGCAATAAGTATGTGAGTTCTTTATGACTAATGTTGAGTCCATGGATTATACGCACTATCACCTTTCCATCATTGCTAGCCTCTTCGGTACCGTGCATTGCCCTTTCTCACATTGAGAGTTGGTGCAAACTTCGCCGGTGCATCCAAACCCCGTGATATGATACGCTCTTTCACACATAAACCTCCTTATATCTTCCTCAAAACAGCCACCATACCAACCTATTATGGCATTTCCATAGCCATTCCGAGATATATTGCCATGCAACTTTCCACCATCCTGTTTATCATGACACGTTCATCATTGTCATATTGCTTTGCATGATCATGTAGTTGACATCGTATTTATGGCAAAGCCACCATTCATAATTCTTTCATACATGTCACTCTTGATTCATTGCATATCCCGGTACACCGCCGGAGGCATTCATATAGAGTCATACCTTGTTCTAGTATCGAGTTGTAATCATTGAATTGTAAATAAATAGAAGTGTGATGATCATCCTTTAATAGAGCATTGTCCCAATAAAAAAGAAAAAGAAAGGCCAAAAAAAGGAAGGCCCAAAAAAAAGAGAAATGAAAAGGGACAATGCTACTATCTTTTTTTCCACACTTGTGCTTCAAAGTAGCACCATGATCTTCATGATAGAGAGTCTCTTGTTTTGTCACTTTCATATACTAGTGGGAATTTTTCATTATAGAACTTGGCATGTATATTCCAACAATGGGCATCCTCAAGTGCCCTAGGTCATCGTGAGCAAGCAAGTTGGATGCACACCCACTAGTTTCTTTTGTTGAGCTTTCATACATTTATAGCTCTAGTGCATCCGTTGCATGGCAATCCCTAATCCTTGCATTAACATCAATCGATGGGCATCTCCATAGCTCATTGATTAGCCTCATTGATGTGAGACTTTCTCCTTTTTTGTCTTCTCCACATAACCCCCATCATTATACTCTATTCCACCCATAGTGCTATATCCATGGCTCACGCTCATGTATTGCATGAAGGTTTATAAAGTTTGAGATTACTAAAGTATGAAACAATTGCTTGGCTTGTCATCAGGGTTGTGCATGATGAGAGCATTCTTGTGTGATGAAAATGGATCATGACTAAACTATATGATTTTGTAGGGATGAACTTTCTTTGGCCATGTTATTTTTGAGAAGACATAATTGCTTAGTTAGTATGCTTGAAGTATTATTATTTCTATGTCAATATTAAACTTTTATCTTGATTCTTTTGGATCTGAATATTCATGCCACAATTAAGAAGAATTACATTGAAATTATGCCAAGTAGCATTCCACATCAAAAATTCTGTTTTTATCATTTACCTACTCGAGGACGAGCAGGAATTAAGCTTGGGGATGCTTGATACGTCTCCAACGTATCTATAATTTTTGATTGCTCCATGCTATATTATCTTCTATTTTGGACATTATTGGGCTTTATTATACACTTTTATATTATTTTTGGGACTAACCTATTAACCGGAGGCCCAGCCCAGAATTGCTGTTTTTTTTGCCTATTTTAGGGTTTTGAAGAAAAGGAATATCAAACAGAGTCCAAATGGAACGAAACCTTCGGGAACGTGATTTTTGGAACGAACAAGATCCAGGAGACTTGGACCCTACGTCAAGCAACCAACAGGGAAGCCACGATGTAGGGGGCGCACCTACCCCCCCCCCCCCACCCCCAGGCGCGCCCTCCACCCTCATGGGCCCCCTTTTGCTCCACCGACGTACTTCTTCCTCCTATATATACCTACGTACCCCCAAACGATCAGATACTGAGCCAAAACCCTAATTCCACCGCCGTAACTTTTTGTATCCACGAGATCCCATCTTGGGGCCTGTTCCGGAGCTCCGCCAGAGGGGGCGTCGATCACGGAGGGCTTCTACATCAACACCATGGCCCTTCCGATGAAGTGTGAGTAGTTTACCTCAGACCTTCGGGTCCATAGTTATTATCTAGATGGCTTCTTCTCTCTTTTTGGATCTCTATACAAAGTTCTCCCCCTCTCTTGTGGAGATTTGATGTAATCTTCTTTTGCGGTGTGTTTGTTGAGACCGATGAATTGTGGGTTTATGAACAAGTTTATCTATGAACACTATTTGAATCTTCTCTGAATTCTTTTATGTATGATTGGTTATCTTTGCAAGTCTCTTCGAATTATTAGTTTGGTTTGGCCTACTAGATTGATCTTTCTTGCAATGGGAGAAGTGCTTAGCTTTGGGTTCAATCTTGCGGTGTCCTTTCCCAGTGACAGTAGGGGCAGCAAGGCACGTATTGTATTGTTGCCATCGAGGATAACAAGATGGGGTTTACATCATATTGCATGAATTTATCCCTCTACATCATGTCATCTTGCTTAAGGCGTTACTCTGTTCTTATGAACTTAATACTCTAGATGCATGCTGGATAGCGGTCGATGTGTGGAGTAATAGTAGTAGATGCAGGCAGGAGTCGGTCTACTTATTCCTGCACCCACACACTTCTTCTTCCTCCCACAAACACCAATATCCAGCTCAAGCACGAGTTCTAGCTCATTTTGCTGCGATTTTTTATCTCCTTGCTCAAAGCACCTCTCACAAAACTGATGGGGGATTGTTCCTTGGTATGTGACTCCTCAATTGGTCCAATTAGTTTTTGTTCTAGTGCTTTATTCATTGCATATTTTTGCTGCTTAGGTGACCCTGTTCTTGAGGTTGCATGTTAAATTTATATGGTCAAAAGTAGTTTTGATGCATGATATTGCCTCTAGGCACTTGTGGGAGTAGTTGCTATCAATTTTATTAAGTTTGGTTTACTTTTATTTGAAGTTACTAAAAATTTCAGAAATTTTTCAGAGGAAGAAATATGCTTAGGAAAATGTACCAAGGTGGTTCTTCAAGGAAGCAAGGACCCAAGCTTGCAATGCGTGATGCTGATGAAGAGCCACCATGAGACGCTCTAGTGGGTCCTTGTGAATGGCCTTCAGAGAACTTTATGGATCGTGCGGGAATTAAGGAAGAATTTAACGCATATTTGCGTAACGCTGATCTTGTGAGCTTCGAGGAAGAAAAATGCCATCAGTACCACTATCTCACTAGCTCCTTTGTGAGGAGGTTTGAATTTTCATCCTCGCGTAATTCTCAAATCGTCCTGTTTGATCTTTATGAAAATTCTTACACTATGGACTTAGAGGACTTTACCACTGCTTGCAAACTTCCACAATGGGGTAGTACTAGTGAACCTCGCAAATCTGAATTTAGGGAATTTCTTGCTAGTATAACCGTGGGGGAATCTAGAGATATAACACAAGCTACCATAGAGAGCATTCATTTTCCTGCTATACATTATTTTGCTCTCTTCATAGGTAGATGCATTAGTGGTAAAGATGAAGCATGTCACATGTGTGTGCCTGACCTCAGTATTCTTAGGAGTGTTGTGTTAGGAGATAAATCTTATAATTTGGGAGCCATTGTTGCACGTAGGGGTTGCATCTTAATAGATTTAATGGAGATTTCTTTGGTGGAATTTATGCAACCCGCATAGCTAATTTTCTTGGTATAATCATATGTGAGGATGATATTGAGTTGCCTCCTTCTTATTTGGATTACGAGGATATTGTTCGTCATCAGTTTGTTGAGAGGAACGATCAGTTCCTCCAGTACTGACTAATCTTTGACAGACGACGCACCTATCATGTCGCTCTCCCTGCTTCTACTTTCTTTGATTTTCAGACAAAAGGGAGATATTTTATAACTAGAGAGGAGGCGGAGGATTATAAGAGGAGAGCTGAGATAGCTCGCCTCCAAGCTGCAGCCCACGATGCAATGACTGCTGCATCTCAGTACGACCCCAACTACAACTTTGGATATTCGCCAGGCCATCCGTGGCATTAGACCAACTTAGGCCAAAAGTCTAAGCTTGGGGGAGTACGTATTTCTCACCGACATTACATTTATGTTCACACACTCATTGCTAGATGTCGGTGCTCATACTTTTTTACTGTATTATCCATGCTAGTTTATTTCCTTTTATTGCTTTCTTCTTGTGTGCTTAATAAAACCTTAAGAAAACCCAAAAAAATTAGTTGTAGCTTTTAGTTAGTTTTAGTTTCCATGCTTGTAGTAGTAATTAAAAAAGAAACCCAAAAAGATTTCATGTTCTTCTTTTTCTTGTTGGGAGCTTTTCCATGTAAATAGTTTTATTTCTTTTCTTTTCTTTGGGGGTCGATAGGAGAAGATCATAATTAAATTGTTGAATTGGCTCTTATATGCATTATTGTTGATCTAACAAAAGAGCCCATATTGCCTTGCCTTCTCCTGTTTATTGAAGGCTTGCAGATTCCAGCTTAGTCCAATGCACGTGCACTATTATTATTATCCACATCGTTCGGTCGTGCAAGTGAAAGGCAATTATGACGATATATGATGGACTGATTGAGATGAGAAAAGCTGGTATGAACTCGACCTCTCTTGTTTTTGTAAATATGATTAGTTCATCGTTCCTGATTCAGCCTCTTATGAATAAACATGTTGTTGACACCAGATTTTGGCATGGTCACGAATCCGGGTTCGTATGCAAAAGTTAGAGGCAACACTTCGCGGGGCGGCCTTGAGTGAGAAAGTATTCGGCCTTTGCCGGCTGAATGAAACCTTGCCGGGGTAAAACCTTACCGATGTGAGGGCTTGCCGGCGTGGAAAGCTTGCCGGCGGAGAAGCTTGCCGGCGTGGAAAGCTTGCCCGCGGAGAAGCTTGCCGGTGTGAAACCTTGCCGGGGAGGAAAGCTTGCCGGGGGGAAAAGCTTGCGGGCGAAGACCTTGCCGGGGCTGAAAAGCTTGCTGGGAAAGAGCTTGCTGGGTGGAAACTGTCAAGGCCAATCCGACCAGAAGCTGACGATGGGCTCAAATGATTATCTAGATGGACTCGGATGAAGAAGTGTTCAACATGAAAGTTATTCGTAACGTCGAAAGGGTCAACTTTGCTTTTGGAGTCATCATCATACGACGTAGTATACGACCTGCAGAGATGCTACAAGAGTCGGATGGTCCAGTCAGCTACATGACCGAGTCCGACTCGAAATTAAAGATGACCCCGTGGAGTATTCAAGATGGCCTTATTTGGAGAAGTGATCAACATACGGATTGTTGGCCTCATCGAAGCGTACAAAATTGATATTTGAACCGTCTCCATCGGAAGTCATATGCAGATTCCATGGCCCGCGCAAGGAGCAAGACAGAAGATTGGATTAGATTCGGGCTGAATCCAAGCGGGACCAGAACTAGGACTCTAGGTCGTGAATTGATGTAATTTTCTTGTAAGGAAAGCCTAGATGAATCCTTTGCTTGTACGGGAAGTCCAGCCGCCTCTTATATATGTTGGGGGTGATGGCCGATTGAACAACACACAATCGAACAAATCAATATACTACTTTTTCATCTACGTTTTATCTCTCCACCGTTTTTCTCTCTCGTTCTTCGTTGTTCTTCGTGGTTGAGAGCTGCGAATCCCGAGGCTCTAGGGGCAAGAGAATCAACCTAGGGAAGCCCATAACCGCCGCAATCCCTGACGGGGTCCCTCCCGGGTGCGCGGGGTTTCGGGTCTGCAAAAGCGCCCGTCGACTGTCTTGCGTATCACGCTGTCGGTCGGGTCTCCTCTGACGTGAGCTGCGGTGCATCACCCCCGGCGTCGAGGGTACACGTGATGTGTTCGTGTGTCAACACACTTTTTGGCGACTCCGCTGGGGAACAAAGATCAATCGTCATCATCCACCATGTCTGATATTCCCAAGCCATCTGAGGTAGACGCCGATAACATCATTAAGCCTAGTCTTGATGAGATATCGGCCGATCATCGCCAAGTTTATGAGGAGTACAAGAAGGCGCGTGAGGAGAAGGAGTTGCAGGAGTTCCTTGCAAAGTTCAAGAAGGATCGCCAAGGCAACATCACTCCGATTGAAGAAATCAAGTTCCCTCCTCTTCAAGCCGAGCAGGTTAAACCCTCTGTAAGTATTGCCTTTTCTCCTGAGCAGTGGGCTGAGATTGAAAGTCGTATTGTTGATGGTAACAATCTAGTCTACCAAACTTTCATAGAAAATACTAATGATCAGAAGAATACATCTCACTCGTCTAGTGGCAATGATGGTGTAGCTGCTAGTGTGCAAAACCCTAATCTGGCTTTACCTATTGCATCGGCGCCTCCCGTGCCGATGGCTTATTATCCTACCCAAACAAATCAGATTGTGACTGCACCCATCAACCCTATTATGAGCATGCCAGGTTCGATGGCAATGCCGAACCAAACCCTACCTACAGCTACAACCACTCGACCACTACCAAATTATGGGTCGACATACATGCCACAATTCCTACCTGCAGCTAGTAACCCTACTCCTCTTATGCCACTGCCATAAGCTTCATCGTCCACTATGGATGATGGTCTAGCTAATCTTAGAGAAGAGATGGCTAAGATGCTTCGAGAGAATTTTGGAGTTGAGTTACCTCGGAATCGGATTTACCAAAAGCCGTACCCCGAGTACTTTGATGCCATCCAGTGCCCTCCAGGATATAAAATTCCAGATTTTGTTAAGTTTAATGGAGAAGGCACAAAAACCACATGGGAGCATGTTAGTCAATATTTAGCACAATTAGGTGAGGCAGGCTCATTGAATGAATTGAAAGTGTGTTTATTTCCTTTATCATTAACTAGTACCGCATTTTCATGGTTTTCTTCTTTACCACATGGTTCCATTCGGGTTTGGTCGCAGCTAGAGCAGAAGTTTCATGATCACTTTTATAGCGGCGACAATGAACTCAAGTTATCACATCTAACATCGATTAAATAAAAGCATGATGAATCGGTCTCCGATTACGTCAACAGATTCAGAGAAACAAAAAACCGGTGTTTTAGTTTGGTGATAACCGAGAGGGACTAGGCGGACCTGGTGCTGAGTGGTTTGAGAACTCCCATTAGAGAAAAGCTAGAAGGCTATGAGTTCTTAAATATCAACCAAGTCTTGCAAAGGGCTTTGGCTCAGGAAAGCCGAAGCAAAGACCTCAAAGAAGTGCATAGATACAAAGCCGATCATCCAAAGATGAATATGGTGGAATATGATAGTGATCACTCGGACGATGAGGGTGATGTTTTTTCTACTGAATTTGTTTGGCCATCTAAGACCAAACCCTTTACTTGCAATGATCTGAAACCGATTCATAAGAATCGTGATGAGGAGATGAAGTTTACTTTTAACATTGCTAAGTGTGATAGAATATTTGATGCTTTGTTGCAGGCTAAGATTATTAGAATATCTCATAGATTACCGCCGTTTGAAGAGCTGAAATGGCGCGCTTATTGCAAGTATCATAATTATTTTTCTCATGCTACTAATGATTGCCATGTTTTTCGACGACAGATACAATCGGCCATTAATGACGAACGATTGAACTTTTCTGAGATGCAAGTTGATAAACAACCTTTTCCAATGAATACCATGGATTTGGAGGGGAAGAAGCTACTCATTCGGCCGGAGGTAGCCGAATCTGCTAATAGAACTAATGTCATTATTGGTGAGCCCAGGAAAGACAAGGAGGGCAACAAGGTCTTGGGGAGACATGTTGTGCTTGATAAGCAGCCCAATGGCAAGGAAGTGATCAAAGTCACCCTCAAGAATCCTACACTCGGAGGGCAACCGCAAGTGCAAGAAAATACTCGAGTTAAATTTGTCAAACCCAAGAGTCCAGAAGTTGGCAAGTGGAAGAGGAATGAGGCAAAAGTGCAGCGCAAGAAAATCAAGCCAGCTTTTGATATGTTGTTGTCCAAGTATGCCAATCATGCGGCTGGTTCTAGTTCTAACCGGTCATCAAATTGGAAGCGCTCAAGGTCACCTCCTCGGGAAGAATTTCAGCATCATGCAAGGCCATATGGGTCGTGGGCGCCAGGACCATGGATGCCGCCACCCCCCTATGTGCCATACTACGTGGGGGACTTCAATGGAGGAGGGAGGCAGCCCCCAATGGCCCCTTATGCTTTTCATCTGGGTTGGGCAGAACCAAGGAGGCCCGTTTGTGAGAAACTTTCTTATCCCACACGAGGCTGTTTGAACAATGGTGTCAATCGGCCAGTGCAAGATAATCAAAAAAGGGTCGGCAAGCAAGAATGGTGTGTTAAATCGCCAAGTGCTGCAATGGTCGAGTCAAGCAAAGGCAAGGAAAAAACCGATACTGACTCACTCATCTTGGGCTCCGAAACATTCGCCATACAACAGCCGATTATGCATAACGATCCGACTGAGCCGATACTTGCTATCGCGCCAAAGTACTTGGCTAATGACCTTGAAGGAAACACCAGCCAAGTAAAGATGAGAGATCCTAAATACACTCAGCCAAAGTGGTGTCCTCCAGGGCTGACAAAAACACAAAAGAGGAAACTACAGAGGTTAAGGAGTCAAGAGATGACAAAACAAGAAGCCGAGAAGCAAAGGGATAAGTTGTTCAATGACACTCGGCCCATGGTGCCTACAAAACCAGTGTGGAGGCCTAAGCAAATACAAGATGCAGTTGCTTCTACACCTATCACAGCAGCACCTGCGCCACCAAAGGAGGACGATGCGACAGCTATTACATCGTCTGCGACACTTCTTACTTCTCCTTCACTTGGACAAATTTCAGAATCGGTGGATGCACTTGAAGAAGAGGATGATATGTTGGACTATGAGTCTACGCCGGTTCATGAAGGTATGGATATCAATAAGGTATATTACTTACCTGCTGAGTTTCGTGCTGTCAATGAGGAAGGGGAGGTGGCTCAGCTGGATTTTGGCCCTAAAAATGCAATATTCGAGAAGCCAAAAGACCCAGTAACGCATCTGAAACCGTTGTATCTCAGAGGTCATATCAATGGATCACCGCTCACTCGGATGCTTGTTGATGGTGGTGCTATGGTGAATCTTATGCCGTATTCGGTGTTCAAAAAATTGGGGATGCATGATGAAGAGTTGATAAAGACCAACATGGTGCTCAATGGATTTGAAGGCAAAGAGAAAACTGAAGCCAAAGGTGTGATGTATGTGGAGCTCATAGTGGGAAGTAAAACTTTGGCTACCGCATTCTTTGTCGCTGAGGTGCAAGGTAACTACAATGTCATATTAGGCCGTGATTGGGTTCATGCAAACCAGTGCATGCCATCCACTATGCACCAGTTTTTGATCCAGTGGGTTGATGATGAAGTGGAAGTCATTCATGCGGATAACTCGGCCTGTGTTGCTTTGGCCGAGGCATCGGTGGATTGGCAACACCCAAATGCTACTTGCTTGACGGGATGTGACTTATCAAAATTCGATTTTCTCAGCGCAACCAAGAATGGTTTCGTGCCCGTCTCTTTAAAGCCGACTGAATGCAATCGGCTCCAAGGTATGGTATGTTTAAATGGATCCTAACTCAGAGTGGTTACAAAAGCGACTTGTAGAATATCGGTCCAATGAGAACGATATGTATGAGTCCATAGAAGAGTTAGATGATATGGATAAATTAGGACAAGGTTTTACATCGGCCGATCCATTAGAAGAGATAGATATAGGAGATGGTTCAACTCCTAGGCCTACATTTGTAAATGCAAATTTAAGAGCCGATCATAAAGCTAAGTTGATCGAGCTATTGAAAGAATATGTTTGTTGCTTTGCGTGGGAATATCATGAGTTGCCAGGTTTAAGCCGAGAGCTAGTGGAGCATCGGTTACCTATAAAGGCTGGTTTTAGACCATATAAACAATCGGCCAGAAAGTTTAATCCAAAAACATATGACCGGATCAAGGAAGAGATCGGTCGTTTGCTTAAAGCTAATTTTATTAGACCTTGCAGGTATGCCGAGTGGATTTCTAACATTGTCCCAGTGGAAAAGAAACGATCCGGCAAGTTGAGGGTGTGCATTGACTTCAGAGATCTGAATAGGGCTACACCCAAAGATGGGTATCCCATGCCAATAGCCGATATGCTTATTAGTGATGCTTCTGGACATAAAGTTATTAGCTTTCTAGATGGTAATGCCGGATACAATCAGATTTTTATGGCCGAAGAGGACATGTCCAAGACAGCTTTTCATTGCCCTGGTTTTCTTGGTTTATTCGAGTGGACAGTGATGACATTCGGATTAAAAAATGCTGGCGCCACATATCAAAGGGCTATGAATTTGATTTTTCATGATTTACTCGGTGTCATACTTGAAGTTTATATTGATGATATTGTTGTCAAATCGGATGTTTTTGAATCCCACTTGGCCGATTTGCGTTTAGCTTTTGAAAGAATGAAAAAGTATGGACTGAAGATGAATCCTTTGAAGTGTGCATTCGGTGTGTCGGCTGGTGAGTTTTTGGGTTTCATTATCCATGAAGATGGCGTAGAGATTGATCCCAAAAAGATAGAGGCCATACAGAAAGTGGAAGCTCCAAGATGCAAGAGAGATATGCAAAAGTTCCTTGGCAAGCTCAATTACTTGAGGAGGTTCATAGCTAATTTGTCAGGGAAGGTTGATGCGTTTACTCCTATCCTTCGGTTAAAGAATGATGCTGATTTCACTTGGGGGGGGGGCAAAACAGCAAGAAGCATTTGATATGATCAAGAATTATTTGTGCACTCCTCCGGTGATGAAAGCACCCAAGCATAGGGAACCCTTCAGGCTTTACATTGCAGCAAAATAAGAAGTTATTGGTGTTGTTTTGACTCAAGAAACCGAGGGAAAAGAGCATGCTATTACATATTTGAGCAGACACTTGTTGGACGCCGAGACAAGGTATACATTTATTGAGAAACTATGTCTATGCTTATATTATGCTTGCACAAAATTGAGACATTATTTAGTGTCGAGTGCTTGTATAGTAGCTTGTCAAACCGATGTCATTAAATACATGTTGCATAGGCCAATTCTTAGTGGTAGAATTGGCAAGTGGGCTTATGCTTTGATTGAATATGATTTGGCTTATGAATCTCTAAAATCCATGAAAGGCCAAATCGTTGCTAAATTTATTGTTGAACATCGGATTAATGACAAGTATGACATTGATATAAACCTTGTCTCATTAGTACCGTGGAGATTATATTTTGATGGTTCAGTTTGTAGCAATGGCCAAGGTGTTGGTATTGTTTACATATCTCCTCATGGTGCTGTTTTTGAAGCCTCATGCCGCTTAGAATATTTTTGCACAAATAATCAAGCCGAATATGAAGCATTGTTATTCAATTTAGAGATGTTGCTTGCTATAGGTGTTACACATATTGAGGCTTATGGTGATTCGTTACTAGTGGTGCAGCAAATATCCAAAGTCTTTCAGTGTTTGGACGAATCACTTAATGTTTATCTTAATAAATGTCTAGATATAATTTCTACTATGGATTGTTTTAGCATTGCTCATATATCTAGACATGACAATTGGAAAGCAAATGAGTTGGCACAACAGGCATCCGGCTACCATGTTGATCATGTCGTGTTTCATATTTCTGAAAAGCCGATGTCTAGTCTTGCCGGCGTAGGGGAGGCCGAACCGGACCCACCGTTTCGGCCATTAATGAAATATTCAATGCAGGAGAAAGTCAAGACTGGAGGAAACCCATTGTTGATTATTTGTGTGATCCTAGTAGAATGGTGGACAGGGCTGTTCGGCGGATGGCTTTCAAGTATACAAAGAGAGATGATGATCTCTATCGCCGAACGGTTGATGATGTTCTTCTAAAGTGCTTGGATGAGGACCAAGCGAGAGTTGCTATGGGGGAGGTCCATGAAGGTATTTGTGGCACTCATCAATCGGCTCCCAAGATGAAATGGTTGCTATGACGTGCTGGATTTTATTGGCCAACTATGATTAATGATTGCTTCAGATATTACAAAGGGTGTGAGGCTTGTCAAAAATTTGGTGATATTCAGTTGGCTCCTGCTGCTATGTTACATCCCATTATCAAGATGTGGCCTTTCAGAGGATGGGGTTTAGACTTTATTGGACAAATTCATCCGTCTTCCTCAAAGAGGCATCGGTTCGTATTGGTGGCAACCGTTTATTTCACTAAATGGGTTGAAGCAATACCTCTCAGGAACATGACACATACGGAGGTGATTAAATTCATAACCGAGTACATTATTCATAGATTCGGCATTCCTCAAACATTGACTACATATCAAGGCTCCTCTTTCATGTCACACCAAGTTAGAGAATTTGCCGAATCTTATAACATAAAATTGCTCAATTCCTCTCCATATTATGCCCAAGCCAATGGACAAGCTGAGTCTAGCAATAAAATTTTAATCAAGCTCATCAAGAGGAAGATTGAGGATAATCCAAGGAGATGGCATGAGTTGTTGTCTGAAGCTTTGTGGGCACATAGGATCTCAAGACATGGTGCTACAAAGGTGACTCCATATGAGCTAGTATATGGTCAAGAGGATGTTTTACCGGTGGAAGTGAATTTGAATGCTTTGAGAATAGCCAAACAAAATCGGCAGTACACTTTTATAACTTGATGATGGACAATATTGATGAGATTGCCGATAAACGTTTGGCTGCTTTGAAGGCCATAGAGAGGGACAAGTTGAGGGTAGCAAGGGCTTACAATAAGAAGGTTAAGTTGAAGAATTTTCAAGTTGGCGATCTCGTCTGGAAAGTAATTCTCCCGATTGGTTCAAGGGACAGAAAATTCGGGAAGTGGTCTGCAAGTTGGGAAGGTCCTTTTAGAATTGCAAGAATAGTTCCCGGAAACTCTTATTTGGTGGAATCCGTATAAGGGGCATTGTTACCTCGAGCTCTCAATGGCAAGTACTTGAAGAAATACCACCCAAGTGTGTGGCAAGAAGCCTAAGTGGGCAATGGCCGATATATGACTATCGCCCTTAGCACAGACATGGCCGATACCTGATTATCGTCCTGAGGAAAATAAATGGCCGATGGAGTGTTGACATTGTCCTTAGAACAAACACAATACAAGTTATTTTTCAGCACACAATCTTTGCCGAAAAACAGGGGGGCATGTGTTGACACCAGATTTTGGCATGGTCACGAATCCGGGTTCGTATGCAAAAGTTAGAGGCAACACTTCGCAGGCCGGCCCTGAGTGAGAAAGTATTCGGCCTTTGCCGGCTGAATGGAACCTTGCCGGGGTAAAACCTTACCGATGTGAGAGCTTGCCGGCGTGGAAAGCTTGCCGGCGGAGAAGCTTGCCGGCGTGGAAAGCTTGCCCGCGGAGAAGCTTGCCGGTGTGAAACCTTGCCGGGGAGGAAAGCTTGCCGGGGGGAAAAGCTTGCCGGGCGAAGACCTTGCCAGGGCTGAAAAGCTTGCCGGGAAAGAGCTTGCTGGGTGGAAACTGTCAAGGCCAATCCGACCAGAATTTGAAGATGGGCTCAAATGATTATCTAGATGGACTCGGATGAAGAAGTGTTCAACATGAAAGTTATTCATAACATCGAAACGGTCAACTTTGCTTTTGGATTCATCATCATCCGACGTAGTATACGACCTGCAGAGACGCTACAAGAGTCGGATGGTCCAGTCAGCTACATGACCGAGTCCGACTCAAAATTAAAGATGACCCCGTGGAGTATTCAAGATGGACTTATTTGGAGAAGTGATCAACATACGGATTGTTGGCCTCATCGAAGCGTACAAAATTGATATTTGAACTGTCTCCATCGGAAGTCATATGCAGATTCCACGGCCCAGGCAAGGAGCAAGACAGAAGATTGGATCAGATTCGGGCTGAATCCAAGTGGGACCAGAACTAGGACTCTAGGTCATGAATTGAAGTAATTTTCTTGTAAGGAAAGCCTAGATGAATCCTTTGCTTGTACGGGAAGTCTAGCCGCCTCTTATATATGTTGGGGGTGATGGCCGATTGAACAACAAACAATCGAACAAATCAATATACTACTTTTTCATCTACGTTTTATCTCTCCACCGTTTTTCTCTCTCGTTCTTCGCTGTTCTTTGTGTTTGAGAGCTGCGAATCCCGAGGCTCTAGGGGCGAGCGAATCGACCTAGGGCAGCCCATAACCACTGCAATCCCTGACGGGGTCCCTCCCGGGTGCGTGGGGTTTCAGGTCTGCAAAAGCGCCCGCCGATTGTCTTGCGTATCGCTCTGTCGGTCGGGTCTCCTTCGACGTGAGCTGCAGTGCATCACCCCGACGTCGAGGGTACACGTGACGTGTTCGTGTGTCAACACATGTTTGCAATGACAATTAGAGATTATAGTTGCTTGTGCCATGCTTAATTAGCTAGGAGCTTATAATGGTTTACCTTGCGTGCCAACATGCTATTAAAATGGTTGTGATGTGGTATGATAGGGTGGTATCCTCTTTTGAATGATTCGAGTGGCTTGACTTGGCACATGTTCACGCATGTAGTTGAAACAAAATCAACATATCCTCTATGATATTTATGTTCATGGTGCATTATATCCTACTCATGCTTGCATTCAGTGTTGATTAATTTTAATGCATGTTCATGACTGTTGTCGCTCTCTATCTGGTCGCTTCCCAGTCTTTTTCTAGCCTTCACCTGTACTAAGCGGGAATACTGCTTGTGCATCCAATCCCATAAACCCCAATGTTATTCCTGAAGGAAATATGCCCTAGAGGCAATAATAAAGTTATTATTTATTTCCTTATATCATGATAAATGTTTATTATTCATGCTAGAATTGTATTAACCGGAAACATAATACATGCGTGAATACATAGACAAACAGAGTGTCACTAGTATGCCTCTACTTGACTAGCTCGTTAATCGAAGATGGTTATGTTTCCTAACCATAAACAAAAGAGTTGTTATTTGATTAACGGGATCACATCATTAGGAGAATGATGTGATTGACATGACCCATTCCATTAGCTTAGCACCCGATCGTTTAGTATGTTGCTATTGCTTTCTTCATGACTTATACATGTTCCTATGACTATGAGATTATGCAACTCCCGTTTGCCGGAGGAACACTTTGTGTGCTACCAAACGTCACAATGTAACTGGGTGATTATAAAGGAGCTCTACAGGTGTCTCCAAAGGTACATGTTGGGTTGGCGTATTTCGAGATTAGGATTTGTCACTCCGATTGTCGGAGAGGTATCTCTGGGCCCTCTCGGTAATGCACATCACATAAGCCTTGCAAGCATTGCAACGAATGAGTTAGTTGTGAGATGATGTATTACGGAACGAGTAAAGATACTTGCCGGTAACGAGATTGAACTAGGTATTAAGATACCGACGATCGAATCTCGGGCAAGTAACATACCGATGACAAAGGGAACAACGTATGTTGTTATGCGGTCTGACCGATAAAGATCTTCGTAGAATATGTGGGGGCCAATATGAGCATCCAGGTTCCGCTATTGGTTATTGACTGGAGACATGCCTCGGTCATGTCTACATTGTTCTCGAACCCGTAGGGTCCGCACGCTTAAGGTTTCAATGACAGTTATATTATGAGTTTATGAGTTTTGATGTACCGAAGGAGTTCGGAGTCCCGGATGAGATCGGGAACATGACGAGGAGTCTCGAAATGGTCGAGACGTAAAGATCGATATATTGGATGACTATATTCGGACATTGGAAAGGTTCCGAGTGATTCGGGTATACTCGGAGTACCGGAGAGTTACGGGAATACGTATTGGGCCTTATTGGGCCATACGGGAAAGAAGAAAAAGGGCCTCAAGGGTGGCCGCACCCCTCCCCTTGGTCTGGTCCGAATTGGACTAGGGAAGGGGGGCGCCCCCTTCCTTCCTTCTCCTTTTCCCTTCCTCTTTTCCTATTCCATATGGGAGGTGGAATCCTACTAGGACTAGGGAGTCCTAGTAGGACTCCACACTTGGAGCGCCCCCTCCTAGGGCCGGCATCCTCCTCCCTTGTTCCTTTATATACGGGGGCAGGGGGGCACCTCTAGACACAAGTTGATCCACGTGATCATATTCTTAGCCGTGTGCGGTGCCCTCTTCCACCATAATCCTCGATAATATTGTAGCGGTGCTTAGGAGAAGCCCTGCGACAGTAGTACATCAAGATCGTCACCACGCCATCGTGCTGATGGAACTCTTCCCCGACACTTTGCTGGATCGGAGTCCGGGGATCATCATCGAGCTGAACATGTGCTAGAACTCGGAGGTGCCGTAGTTTCGGTGCTTGATCGGTCGGGCCGTGAAGACGTACGACTACATCAACCGTGTTGTGCTAACGCTTCCGCTGTCGGTCTACAAGGGTACGTAGATCACACTCTCCCCTCTCGTTGCTATGCATCACCATGATCTTGCGTGTGCGTAGGAATTTTTTTGAAATTACTATGTTCCCTAACAATTCCATATGATTCCACCATACCTACCTATATACGGTATCTACCTGCCGTTCCAAGTAAATTTGTATGTGCCAAACTCTAAACCTTCAAATAAATATCCTGTTTTGTATGCTCAAATAGCTCATGTATCAACTAGGGATGTCTGTATCTTTCATGTTAGGCGGGTTATTCTCAAGAGGAGTGGACTCCGCTCCTCACTCACGAGAAAATGGCTGGTCATCGGGATGCCCAGTCCCATGCTTTATGCAAACTAAATCAAAATAATTGCAAACAAAACTCCCCCTGGGACTCTTGTTAGTTGGAGGCACTCGTTGTTTCGAGCAAGCCATGGAATGATGCTTGTTGGTGGAGGGGGAATATAAACTTTACCATTCTGTTTGGGAACCGCCTATAATGTGTGTAGCATGGAAGGTATCGCCATCTCTTGGTTGTTATGTTGACAATGAAAGTATACCGCTCAAAATATTATTCATCTCTATTTCAAAACCGAGCTCTGGCACCTCTACAAATCCCTGCTTCCCTCTGCGAAGGGCCTATCTATTTACTTTTATGTTGAATCATCATCCTCTGATTAAAAAGCACCAGTTGGAGAGCACCGCTGCCATTTGCATTCATTACTGTTAGTTAACATTGAGTATGACTTGACTGGATCTCTTTTACCATGAATTACAATGTCTAGTCAGTCCTTGATCTTTAAAGCTGCTCTGCATTTATGTTTTGTGGTCTCAGAAAGGGCTAGAGAGATACCATCTTGTTATATCATATTATGATTGTTTTGAGAAAGTGTTGTCATCCGAGATTTATTATTATTTCTCTCTAGTTGATTATGCCATTGATAAGTAAACATGAGACCTAAGCGTTATTGTGAATATGGTTAGTTCATAATCTTTGCTGAAAACTTGAATGCTGGCTTTACATATTGTAAACAATAAGAGCAAACAGAGTTTATAAAAGTTTTTCTTTATCACTTTCAGTTTGTCAACTGAATTGCTTCAGGACAAGCAAAGGTTTAAGCTTGGGGGAGTTGATACGTCTCCGTTGTATCTACTTTTCCAAACACTTTTGCCCTTGTTTTGGACTCTAACTTGCATGATTTGAATGGAACTAACCCGGACTAACGCTGTTTATAGCAGAATTGTCATGGTGTTATTTATGTGCAGAAACAAAAGTTCTCGGAATGACCTGAAACTCCATGGAGCGCCTTTTTGGAAATAATAAAAATACTGGCAAAAGATCAAGACCAGGGGGGCCACACCCTAGCCACGAGGGTGGGGGCGTGCCCCCTACCTCGTCGGCCCCCTGGAGCTCCTCCAACCTCAACTCCAACTCTATATATTCTCTTTCGGAGAGAAAAAAATAAGGGAGAAGGATTAAGCGCGTTTTATGATATGGAACCGCCGCCAAGCCCTAAAACCTCTCGGGAGGACTGATCTGGAGTCCGTTATTGGCTCCGGAGAGGGGAATCCGTCGCCATCGTCATCATCAACCATCCTCCATCACCAATTTCATGATGCTCACCGCCGTGCGTGAGTAATTCCATCGTAGGCTTGCTAGACGGTGATGGGTTGGATGAGATCTATCATGTAATCGAGTTAGTTTTGTTAGGGTTTGATCCCTAGTGTCCACTATGTTCTGAGATTGATGTTGCTATGACTTTGCTATGCTTAATGCTTGTCACTAGGGCCCGAGTGCCATGATTTCAGATCTGAACCTATTATGTTTTCATGAATATATGTGAGTTCTTGATCCTATCTTGCAAGTTTATAGTCACCTACTATGTGTTATGATCCGGCAACCCCAAAGTGACAATAATCGGGACCACTCCCGGTGATGACCGTAGTTTGAGGAGTTCATGTATTCACTATGAAAGTGTGTTATATCGACTAGAGGGGGTGAATAGGTGATTTTTATTAAATTCTTCACTGAGGAATTTGCCGGTGAGGAAATTCCTTAGCGAAGAACTACTAGTAGCGGAATAAGTACTCAAAAGTAAACATAACGGAACACAAGCATAGTCATCATGATGAAATGAAGACAGGCACAGAGTACAGGAAGCGTAAGCACATGATAACACAGGATGAAGACAAACAGACTAAAGAAATTGAACTGAGGAAATTGAGAAAGTCTTCAGTCAAAGTCCTCAAGCACAGATATGAACAAACACACAACACAGTTCTGAGGAAATAAAAGAGTTGAGGAAATAGAACCAGTAGGCTTGGTGAAGACAATGATTTGGTAGACCAGTTCCAACTGCTGTCTCAGTTGTACATCTGGTTGGAGCGGCTGAGTATTTAAACTCGAGGACACACAGTCCCGGACACCCAGTCCTGAACACGCAGCTCAGGACACCAAGTCCTCACCGTATTCTCCTTGAACTAAGGTCACACAGACCTTGTCCAATCACTCGTGGTAAGTCTTCAGGTGACTTCCGAACCTTCACAAACTTGGTTACTCGGCGATCCACTATTCCTCTTTGATGCTCTAGACCATGACGCCTAACCGTCTCGAAGAAGCACAGTCTTCAAAGGTAACAAACGCCGGATCCACGCAGGATCAATCTCTTTAGTGATGCTCAATCACTTGGGGTTTGTAGGTGTTTGGGTTTGGGTTTTTCCTCACTTGATGATTTTCGCTCAAAGTCCTCGGAGGATGGGTTGCTCTCAAATGACAAGTGTCAGTTTCTCTCGGAGCAGCCAACCAGCTGGTGGTTGTAGGGGGCGGCTATTTATAGCCTAGGGAGCAGCCCTACATGCTAAGACATAAATGCCCTTCAATGATATGGCCGTTAGGTGGATAGATATTTTGGGACAGCTGGCGCATAGCACAACAACGGTCGGAATTTTGAGTAGCAAAATCCACAGGGCTATCATGTTCCTCAGTGTGTAGGCAATCCGCACTGGCGAATTCCTAACTCCTCACTCAGAACAAATTCCTCAGAGACCAGAAGAACTTCGTCTCTGTCACTGAAGAATATGACTGGACTGTATGAGATTTCCAATGGCTTCACTCGAAGGGATTGGTAGGTGTAGGATTTTGAGTTGAGCATCACATGGAAATTTTTCCTTAGTATTTCCTCGACCCCCTTTAACAGTACGGTGTTTCCTATGACTCAAGAAAGAGAAAATGAAACTATGAAAACAAAAGTCTTCACGCTTCATGTTCCTCGAATGAATACCAAGTCTTCAAGGTCACACCAATTTCTTCACTTTCAAAGTCTTCAGAAAGTCTTCAGAAATCCAAAGTCTTCAGTCAAAGAACTTCATTTTTAGGGGTCGACTTTCTCTGTAAATATCAAACTCCTCATAGACTTATAGACCTGTGTATATTCACAAACGCATTAGTCCCTTAACCTATAAGTCTTCAATAAACCAAAATCACTAAGGCGCACTAGATGCACTTACAATCTCCCCCCTTTTTGGCGATTAATGACAATATAGGTTAAGTTTTCAACGGGGATAAACATATGAAGTGTAAATACTGATATTGAGGAATTTGATTTCAAGATATAGAAGAACTCCCCCTGAATATGTGCATGGTGAGGTATTTGCTTTTGAAGCATTGCACACTTGAAGAGTAGAATCATGGAGATCTCTCCCTATATCTTGTAATTCACACACGCATTTGACATATCACAGTGAAGAATTTGAAATGCATGGTGAAATATGGTGACTGATGTAATTCAGCATGCGTGCATTAGCATATATGACGAATAAGCATGCAGAAAAACATATCAAAAGTATCAGAGCACCATCGGGTTTAAGTTTACAACTCGGTCCAATAAAGTCTCAGAAGAACGAGAGTTGTAACTTTACAAAAAACACCCATATAATAGACCCACTTGAAGACTAACTCAAAATTCTCCCCCTTTGTCATCAAATGACCAAAAGGATCGAATATGAGGACTAACGCCCCTGAAGAATATCAAGTTGATGAAGGAGCGCCAGCGTTGTTGGGGTCATTTGTCGTAGTAGGGCCTGCCGCAGTGTCGTCCAAGTCTTCATTCTCATCAGTGTCGCGCGATGAAGAATATGAGCTGGCCACCAAGGAAGGAACCTTGACCTTCTTGAATTTCTTCGGTGGAGGTGCAGACCAGTCAAAATCTTCCTTGAGACCCATTTTTTCAGATCTTCTTCACCATACAGATGTGACAGAATGGCCCAGGTGCGACCGAAGACTTCATGGAGGTAGTAATGGTTTTTCTTCACTTCATTGTGTGTAGCAGTCATGTTGTGAAGAAATGAACCAAACTGGCGCTTAACCCATTGTGTGTAGCTCACGGTCAGTCATCACACGAGGAGCAGTGGCTTGAGGAGTAGACTTGGGTGCATTGGCAGAGTCATGTGCGGCAGAGTCATCATTGGTGGAATAAGAGGCAGCTTTGCGAAACTGTCCATCCAATGGACGAATGCCTTCATCTATAACAGTTGGTGCCTTGCCCTTTTCATCAACTGAGGAATAGGTCTGCTTGAGGACTTAAATTGGGGGCAAGTAGCTGAGGTGATTCTGAAAATCGGCTTTGTAGTTGAGTGAAGATCTTGTCCTGAGGAATCTCATAATCCAAGGTGCACAAGGATTTAGCTCAAATGGAGACAGTGCAACATTTGCCAGAGTCCTCATGAAGAAATCGTGATAGTTGACAGGAATGCCATGAATGATATTGAATACCAGATTCTTCATGATGCCAATAATTTCCTCATCAGATGAGTCGTGGCCTTTGATAGGACTCATTGTCCTCGTAAGAATACGATAGACAGTTCTGGGCACATAAAGTAATTACTTCACGAAGAATTTGGTTTGTGGGGCCTGACCTGGCTTCAAAGGTTTCATCAGAACCTGCATGTAGTGATTTGTAAGCTCAGGTTCACTGTAGATGCAACAAGCTTCTTCAAGGGGAGGACTGAGTGGTAAGGCACGAAGCAATTCAGTAGCTGGTGTTGTGTAGTGAGTGTTCTCAGTCATCCAGTCCAGCACCCATGAATTCACATCTTCAGAATCTCATGTGATGTGCAGCGTCGCATAAAATTGAAGAATCAGTTCTTCATTCCAATCGCAGATGTTAGAGCAAAAATTTAACAGTCCAGCATCGTGAAGAACACTGAGGACTGGCACGAAGCACGGCAGAGATTCCATATCCATGTGAGGAATGTGCTCATGGTAGAAGATTTTCTCTTTGTTGAATAGCACTGAGGAATAGAAATTTGCTTGACTAGCAGTCCAGAAACGCCTCTTCCTTATGCGAGCATAATCATATGGGTTGTAGTCTTCGAAGAATACGTGCTCGGCGAAGAAATCATTAGCCTTGAACTTTTTCTTGCGTGAGAATGGATCCTTTGGTTTGGGTAGAGGAGTGTCAGTGAGTTGCATCACGACCTCAAGAATCGCAATCTCAGGTTCTTCAGGCTGAGGAATTTATGGTTCCTCTTCAGTGGCAGACTGCGTCTTCACATGTTCAGCAGCAACAGTTTCTTCAGCACTAGTGGCTGGAATTTCTTCACGTACAGATGAAGTGGGGTGAGTTTCTTTAGAGCCCATTTGAACAGTTTGTGCAGGGGACTGAGGTATTTGCTGCAACAGTGTGAACATTGGAGAGTTTGGATGCTGACTTTCCCAGAATTCTCACTCATCACTGGTGTGGAGCAGCCAACGTCCACATCTTCATCTTCCATTTCTTCAACTCTGGCCTCTTCAACCGTGAACTGGGGCATAGGCAAGGAGATAACAGGTGTTGAAGGGATCGTATCCACTTCAATTTCTTCATCTAACTGCTCTGACAAAGCAGCAGAAGGAGTTTCTTCATCAGATCCGTTGGGGATCACATATTCTTCATAGAAAAGAACAAGGTCCTTTGATGGCATGATAGAGAGAGGAACAACATCAATGGGATTTTCAAATGAGCTGGTCAAAGGCTTCATCTTCTTCGGAGCTGAAGAATCTGAAGTAGTTGATGTTTTCCTTTTCTTCACTGATGCACGCTCTGCAGCCTTGGTCTTCTTCACATCTGATGCAGATGGAAGGATCGGAGTTGGTGTTGGCGCAGGAGGAACAGAGGAATCTGGTTGATTTTCTTCAGGCACAACTAATGCAGTTGCCCTGACTTCATCAGTTTCTTCAAGCACACCACTAGTGGATGCCCTGGCAATTTCTTCAGCGGCTGGTATGCAGTCATCAGCCCTGGAACTTACATGTTCTTCAGCAGCCTGATTTTCATCAGCGGTGCTAGCATGTTCTTCAGTCGGCTGAGCAGATGCTTCAGCCTGATGAACTTCCTGTTGCGTTGGGGCTGCAACATTTGAAGTGAAGTTATCCGCAAGTTTCACAAAACGAACCTTAGCTCCAAACAATCAGCGCGGTATGCGTCAAAGTCATCACTGAGTTTCTTGATCTTAGTTTGAATAGTGACAAGTTCTTCAGTTGTCATAGAGACAACGTTTTTCTTCAGATAGCGCTCCTTCTTGTACTGCGCTTTCTTGATCTGCCTGGCCTTCTCAAATTTCCATTTTTCTTCTTGTATGAAGTGGGTCAGCATGTGACTTTGGCCAGGAGTCAGCTTGAAGTCAGACATGGGAGTGTTGGGGTCCTTGTGCCAAACGTCAATGTATTCGAGGATCAACTTTGGATCCAAAAGTAGTGGCACATTTGTTCGCTTGACTCTAGCGGCCCTGACTTGCCTATCTCTGATGATTTCAGCAAGTTCGTCATCATCAGCTTCGTCTTCTTCAGACGGCACTTGGAAGGCAACTTGCTTCTTCTGAGGACTAGGGCAAGGACCTCGTCCAGTAGTGGCCTTTGTCTTAAGTAGAGAGGGTCCCGTTAAGGAATTTGGTGCGGCTGAGGAACTAGCTGAAGCTCCTGAGGCAATTGAGATGCCTGTGGTCCTTTGACACATGGCGAGATGCACAGGTGTAGAGGACTTTGTTGGAGCGGCTGAAGACTTTGGCGGAGGAGCTGAGGACTTTGGAGGAGCAGGAGCAGCACGAGGAATTGGCTGTGAGGGCTTTGAGGATTCTGGACGTGAGGGCATTGCTGATTCTGGCCGCGAGGGCATTGCTGATTCTGGCCGTGAGGGAATTGCTGAGGAACTTGGCCTTGAGGGCACTGTTGGTGAAGCACTTGGCTTGCACGCAGGCTTCTTTGACATAGCCTTCTTCGGCTTGACAGAAAAGGCCTCAGTAGAGGCAGCAGCAGCAGCAGAGTCTTCATTGAATTTCCTCACTGCTTCTCTGGCTTGCTTAGCCAACTTGGCTTGGCGTTGGCCCATTCATCAGGATAGTCCTCACCGCACTTGAGGCTAGTGGGATCAGCTATTTGGCCAGGTGCCAATGGAGGTCTTGGGCATGGAGGATTGAGTGCGAATTTCTTCATGTATTTTGGAGTTACATACCTATACTCCCTCCATTCTCTTGCCCATCTCCTTTCTATCCTCTGTAAGCGCACCTTGCGCTGATTTTTGTCCTGTTTTCCAAACTTGGCTTCATCAGGAGTGCAGTAATCCTTGTATATATCATCAGGGATTTCAAACGATGTGTTGACCTCAGCCCTCTTTCCTCCTTTCTGTGGCTTCTTACCATCAGCCATTTTCTTCAGTTGAGGAATTTGAACAATTGAATTCTCTGAAGAAGTATGCAACTTTTCTTCGAGGAATGCTGCAAATGAGTTAAGTTCATGAGAACCTAGTGATTTAGCAGCTGACATGAATACCTGTGAACAGAGTATAGTTGCGAGGAATTTGGAGAGGTCATATGCGTTCTTAGAAGGTTTTGTAAAAAGGACAAGTTTGAGGAATTTGAACAGATGAGTCTTGAAGAATTTCACTAAGCGTTCTTTGTCTTAGGTTCCAGAGTTGTATAGATCGAAGATCCACACAATTGAGGAATCTTGAAGAAAAATGATGCTTAGAGAAACGAATCAAGAGCAGATGACTTGTGAGGTGTTTAGTGTGTGAAGAAATGAAGAAAAACACCTTTGAAGATTTTGTAGATAATCATTTGAATCAAAGAGGGCAGTAAACGTAACTTTTAATTACCCTGGACGAAGAACACGACAAACAGTGAGGTGGAGAAGTGATGTTCGTCTGTGTAGATCTTCCACGCCCTAACTCGGTGGAGGAAGACAGCTACGACGGCGGCGGAGTGAAGATTTCCGCGGCCGGCGCGAGTACGGCGGCGACGAGGTTGACGTAGTGAAGCTCTTCCTCACCGGTGACGATGAAGTAGCAGCGGCGCTAGGGTTTGAGAAGCTCGAGGCGGAGAGAGGCCGAGCGGAGTAAAAGAAGTGAGGAAGGGGAAGAGGGGTATTTATAGCCATGGTGAAAACCGTTCGCCCGAAGAAATTGGACGAACGTGCCCCTGACCCTTCTCATTCACTTGACATGTGTCACCCACGTACTGAGAGGTGGAGATCGTGTGCGATCGTGGGTGAATGGATAAGTGTATCATGGGATGCGGAATGGTTTGAGCGGCAAAGCCGAAAATTTAGATAAGATAGGTTTTAAAGTTCCGTTCGCAATTTTTTCAGCTGACAAGGACACAGTGAAGATTTTGAACGAGTTTCAACTAGAACGCACGTAAATAATTAGTGAATAGATTGGGTTGAGTTTAGCATAGAGGGGGAAGGGTCCGGTCACATTCACTTAGAAGAAAAACCAACTTGAAGAATTAGCAATAAGTGAATGTTGTAGAGGACGTAAACAGTGAAGACAATGCAAAGTTGAAGAATATTGAACAACTGAGGAATTTCAACTTTTGGTGGTGGCGTGACCCACCGTATAAGAATGATAATTTCAGACACCGCGTACAATTATCGTAGGGTTCTGAGAATCAATTCTTCGTTAATTTCTTCATACTTAGAGTGTTATTCTTCATTGATTGAAGAAAAACGTTTCTTCATGTGTTGCACATCTAAGTCATCAATTTTGCATAAGTGTTAGGATGAGTATCCTTTTCAAAGAACATTTGAAGATTCTAGGATATTTAGCTCACACTGCAACTTGCTAAATCTCTTCTCATCCAAGGGCTTTGTGAAGATATCGGCTAGCTGTTCTTCAGTCTTCACATGCTCAATAGAAATGTCGCCCTTCAACACATGATCACGAAGAAAATGATGACGAATCTGAATGTGCTTAGTCTTCGAGTGCTGAACTGGGTTGTGAGCAATCTTGATGGCACTCTCATTGTCACAGAAGAGAGGCACATTCTTCATGTTGACGCCGTAGTCCTTGAGAGTTTGCTTCATCCATAGGAATTGAGCACAGCAAGAACCAGCGGCAATGTACTCAGCTTCAGCAGTAGATAGTGATACACAGTTCTGTTTCTTCGAGGACCAACAGACCAAAGATCGTCCGAGGAAATGACATGTACCAGATGTTGACTTGCGGTCCACACGATCACCAGCATAGTCAGAGTCAGAATATCCAATGAGATCAAAAGCCGAGCCCTTGGGGTACCATAATCCAAGTGTTGGTGTGTGAGCTAGATATCGAAGAATATGCTTCACAGCCTTATGGTGTGATTCCTTCGGTGTAGCTTGAAATCGGGCACACATGCAAACACTAAGCATTATGTCTGGCCTAGATGCACATAAGTACAATAAAGAGCCAATCATGGAGCGGTATACCTTATGATCAAAGTTGATACCATTTTCATCAGTGCACAGATGGCCATTTGTGGGCATAGGAATTTTGACGCCTTTGCAATCTTGCATGCCGAATTTCCTCAGTACATCCTTGAGGTATTTCTCCTGAGATATGAATATGCCATTGCGTTGTTGACGAATTTTAAGACCTAAGAAGAATTTCAACTCTCCCATCATAGACATTTGATATTCTTCACTCATCATATAGGCAAATTCATTACTATAACGTTGGTCAGTACAGCCAAAGATAATATCATCAACATATATTTGGCACACAAACAATTCACCATCATAAGATTTAGTGAAAAGAGTAGGGTCGAGTGAACCGGGTTTGAAGCCTTTCTTCATGAAGAATTCCTTCAAGGTATCATACCACGCCCGTGGGACCTGCTTGAGGCCATAGAGGGCCTTGTTGAGCCTGAAGACTTTGTCAGGATTCTTTGGATCTTCAAAACCTGGGGGTTGAGCAACATATACGTCTTCCTCAAGCTTACCATTGAGGAATGCACTTTTCACATCCATTTGATATAAAGTGATATCATGATGGTTAGCATAAGCAAGTAATATGTGAATAGCCTCAAGTCTAGCAACAGGTGCAAAAGTTTCATCGAAATCAATTCCTTCAACCTATGTGTAGCCTTGAGCTACGAGCCGTGCCTTATTCCTCACCACAAGGCCATTTTCATCTTGCTTGTTGCGGTAGATCCACTTTGTGTCAATGATATTGTGCTTGCGAGGATCTGGACATTTGACCAGTTCCCAGACATTGTTGAGCTCGAACTGATGTAATTCTTCTTGCATGGACTGAATCCACTCAGGCTCCAGAAATGCTTCATCTACCTTAGTGGGCTCTGTGATAGAGACAAAAGCATAGTGCCCACAAAAGTTAGATAAATGTGAAGCTTTTGAGCGTGTGAGAGGACCTAGCGCTTTGATGTCATTGATGATCTTTTCAACTTGTACTTCTTTTGAATGTGAGGATAAGCTGGTTGTCATTGAGGAATTTGACCAGCATTCTCTTCAGCACCATTTTCTTCAGTATTTTCTTCAGGTGCATTAGCTTGACGTTCTTCTTGTTCTAGAATGAATTCTTCAGCAGATTCTTCAGTAGGAATGACATCCTCAGTAGCCTTGAACTTGATAGTTTCCTCAGGTGCTGGTCCATCTATCACAGTATGTAGGTGCTCTCTTTGCGAGCCATTAGTTTCATCGAACCGCACATCTACATTTTCAACAACCTTGTGAAGAACGTTGTTGAAGACTCTGTAGGTGTGCGAGTCCTTTCCGTAACCAAGCATAAAACCTTCATGTGCTTTCGGTGCAAATTTTGAGTTGTGATGAGGATCTCTAATCCAACATTTAGGACCGAAGACTTTGAAATAACTTACATTGGGTTTCTTATCAGTGAGGAGTTCATAGGTAGTCTTCTTGAAGAATTTGTGAAGATATACTCTGTTCATGATGTGGCACGCAGTATCAATTGCCTCAATCCAGAACCGACGAGGCGTTTTGTATTCATCAAGCATAGTGCGAGCCATCTCAGCAAGAGTCATGTTCTTGCGCTCCACGATGCTGTTCTGCTGAGGAGTATAAGGAGTAGATAACTCATGAGTAATACCAAGTTCATCAAGATAGTCATTTAGACCAGAATTCTTGAACTCAGTTTCATTGTCACTTCTGATGTGCTTGATCTTCACACCAAAGTTGGTTGAATCCCTCGAGGAAAATCGTTTGAAGACTTCCTGCACTTCATGTTTGTAAGTAACAATGTGTACCCATGTGTATCGAGAGTAATCATCAACAATAACAAAGCCATATTGAGATGCCTCATTTGAGACTGCAGAATAATGGTTAGGACTGAAGAGATCCATGTGAAGCAGTTCAAATGGACGAGTAGTGGTCATGATAGTCTTCGCTGGGTGCTTAGCCTTTGTCATTTTCCCAGCTTCACAGGCTCCGCATAGGTGATCCTTGAGGAATTTGACATTCTCGATGCCATCGACATGCTTCTTCTTCGCAAGCGTGTGCAAATTCCTCATGCCTGCATGACCAAGTCGTCGATGCCAGAGCCAGCCTTCTGAAGCTTTTTCAAGTATGCACACGGCTGGTTGTGGTCCTGTAGAGAAATCAATAATATACAGGTCTCCTCTCCTAAAGCCTTCGAAGACTTTGGAATTGTCAGCTTCCATAACCACAACACAACGGTACATGCCAAAGACAACAACCATATCAAGATCACAAAGCATTGAGACAGACATAAGGTTGTATCCTAAGGACTCAACAAGCATGACTTTGTCCATGTGTCAATCCTTTGTGATCGCAACCTTACCTAGACCCAATACCTGACTTTTGCCTTTGTCGGCAAAGATGATATGCTTCATATGCAACGGAGATAATGGAGCATCCATCAATAGATACTTGTCACCAGTCATGTGATTTGTACATCCACTATCGAGGACCCACTCAGTGGCTTTGGGTTGATCATCCTGCAGATGAATTAGTGCAGCTTACAAACTCATATACTTCATCAGTGAAGAATATGACATCAATTCATCAGATCAATTTCATCAAGCAAAAGAAAGTATGAGGACGTGAGAAATGAAAGTTCATTTCTTCATGATTAGCCTGCATCCTATCAGACATACTCAGGTCTCTAGCAAATTCTTCAGACGATTACGTACGTCTGGAGACCTGACCCTGCAGAAGAGATTAGTTCTTTTTCTTCACCACCCACATCTGAAGGGGTGGCTAAGAGTTCATCATTCTGCGAGCTCCATAAGAGAAAGGTGGCATAGATGCCATTCCATTTCGTTTCACATAAGAGGGGTTAGAGTAAGTATAAGAGTAAGCAGAGAAATTCTTCGGGGACTTATGGACATAATGATTTGAAGAATAATGCACATATCCATAATCCTTAGATCTTCTCTGCGAAACAGACGGGTTAGCACGATGATGTTCATATGAGGACTTTGATCCTTTTGAGGAATATGATCTGTGTGAGGAGTTTGGTCCGTATGAGGACTTGGATCCATATGAAGTATTTGGTCCATATGAATAATTTGACCTGGGGTTCCTATTCTTCACAGGTGGTGTCATGATGACATTCACCTGAAGATTTTCAAGGCATCTTTTGGGAACCCAGATTTTCTTCATAGGGGGACCGTTCCTGCAGTTAGTGCCAACATATCTAGCAAATATTTCACCATTCTAATTTTTGAACAATTTATAGTTGGAGTCAAATGACTCATCATCAGAACGAGGAGATTCACATGCAAATCCAGATAAGTTAGATGGATCAACTGGAGGTCCCTTTGCAGCAACCCATGTAGTTTTGGGGTACTGATCAGGCTTCCAATATGTACCATCGACATTGAGTTTCCTCTCAAAGGCAATACCCTCTTTCCTAGGGTTCCTGTTGAGGATCTGCTTTTTAAGCACATCACAAAGAGTCTGATGCCCTTTTAGGCTTTTATACAGGGCCGTATCCCGGAAATCTAGGCCCCAGAGCAAGATCACAATTTAGGCCCCATTGTATAATAAAGCCAATAAAAATATTTTTATTAATCACTGTATATTTGTGGTAGTAGTATAGATTTTTTTAGCAATGTGGTAGTAGTACAGTATTTCAAAGGATTACAGAACACCAAAAGAAAAAACTTTGAGCTATTAGGATACCAGAGGGTGCACAGACTCGAGAAAGAACGATGTAAAGTTAATTTCCAAGGAATTAATTCGGGGGTTTGATTTGCCACTGAGCACTGAGGTCTCAAGGAAGATAGAGAAGAGCACTGTAGAACTTGATAAGTAATCTGCTTCAGGAGTTCTCCTTGCGTTATGCAGAGAGACAGGTTTGGTTGTGGGGCCTCAGTCGGTGGTGGTTCCACGGTTGACTGCTATTTTTTTCTCTTTACAATTTCATTTCACGGTTCATTAGTTTGCGATCCACTTATTATTAGTACATGCTTAGAAAAATTAGGGGCCCCATAGTTTTGGGGGCCCTGTGCGGCTGCTCCGGTTGCACATGCAGAGATACGGCCCTGCTTTTGTACATGCCTGCCATGTACAATTCCTTCAACCCTGCATCATTAGTGATACTAGCAATGTCCTCAGATGAGGAATTAGTGATAGCAGAGGCATGTGAAGAATTTGAAACATTAGCAGCATTTGAACATTCAGGTGAAGAATTAGCAGATTCACGTTCAATGCATTTCAAACAAGGAGGAACAAATTCTTCCTGAGAAGCGCTGATTTGTTGAGCAAGTAATGAATCGCGCTCCTTCTGAAGATCTTCATAACTCACTCTTAGCTTCTCAAGGTCTTGCTTTCTTTGAAGAAACTCATAAGAAATCTTCTCATGATCAGATAAGAGAGTGTTATGATGATCTTGAAGGGTGTCATACTTAGTATGAAGTCTCTAAAGACTTTCAGCCAAAGCTTTTGACTGATCCATTTCTTCACTCAACATAGCATCGCTCTTATTTAGCATGTAATGAAATTTTTCCAAAGCTCTTTGCTGTTTAGTGGCAAGGGAAGCAAGTTTGACATAGCTGGGTCCAAATTCATCACCAGATTCATCATCACTAGACTCGGATAGGTAGCATTCAGTTACCTTAGCATCTTTTGCCATAAGGCATGATGTAGAAGATGATGATTCTGGTTCGAATGCCATCGCTTTGAGAGATTCCTTGAAGTCCTCAAACCAAGGATCATGACAGGTTCAATGACCTTCATAGACCTCAGAGAGATGGTCCCAGATAAGCTTCGCATGATCGAGATGCATGATATTCCTGAACTAATTTTGAGACAGACAGGAGCAGATGACGTCCTTCGTCGCGAGGTTGAGAAGAGTGTACTTGCGAATGTCATCTGCTTCCGCCATCTTGCACAGATCGGTCAGACCAATCTCAGTGACGGTCCACAGCTCGCTGTTCATCGCCATGAGGTGCTTCTTCATCATGGCCTTCCACTTGGGATACTCGTGACCATCAAAGATGGGGCATGTCACTTTCTTCATACCTGTGGTCGACATAACTAAACTCCAGGTGGTTAAACCAAAATCACACAAAACAAGGGAGTACCTTGCTTTGATACCAATTGAAAGTGCGTTATATCAACTAGAGGGGGGTGAATAGACGATTTTTATGAAATTCTTCACCGAGGAATTTGCCGGTGAGGAAATTCCTTAGCGAAGAACTACTAGCAGCGGAATAAGTACTCAAAAGTAAACATAATAGAACACAAGCATAGTCATCATGATGAAATGAAGACAGGCACAGAGTACAGGAAGCGTAAGCATAGGATAACACAGGATGAAGACAAATAGACTGAAGAAATTGAACTGAGGAAATTGAGAAAGTCTTCAGTCAAAGTCTTCAAGCACATATATGAACAAACACACAACACAGTTGTGAGGAAATAGAACCAGTAGGCTTGGTGAAAACAATGATTTGGTAGACCAGTTCCAACTGTTGTCTTAGTTGTACGTCTGGTTGGAGCGCCTAAGTATTTAAACTCAAGGACACCCAGTCCTGAACACGCAGCTCAGGACACCAAGTCCTCACCATATTCTCCTTGAACTAAGGTCACACAGACCTTGTCCAATCACTCGTGGTAAGTCTTCAGGTGACTTCCGAACCTTCACAAACTTGGTCACTCGACGATCCACAATTCCTCTTGGATTCTCTAGGCCATGACGCCTAACCGTCTGGAAGAAGCACAGTCTTCAAAGGTAACAAGCATCGGATCCACGCAGGATCAATCTCTTCAGTGATGCTCAATCACTTGGGGTTTGTAGGTGTTTGGGTTTGGGTTTTTCCTCACTTGATGATTTTTGCTCAAAGTCCTCGGAGGATGGGTTGCTCTCAAATGACAAGTGTCACTTTCTCTCGGAGCAGTCAACCAGCTGGTGGTTGTAGGGGTGGCTATTTATAGCCTAGGGAGCAGCCCGACATGATAAGACATAAATGCCCTTCAATGATATGACCGTTAGGTGGATGGATATTTTGGGACAGCTGGCGCATAGCATAGCAACGGTCGGAATTTTTAGTAGCAAAATCCATAGGGCTATCATGTTCCTCACTGTGTAGGCAATCCGCACGGGCGAATTCCTAACTCCTCAGTCAGAACAAATTCCTCAGAGACCAGAAGAACATCGTCTCTGTCACTGAAGAATATGACTGGACTATATGAGATTTCCAATGGCTTCACTCGAAGGGATTGGTAGGTGTAGGATTTTGAGTTGAGAATCACATGGAAATTTTTTCTTAGTATTTCCTTGACCCCCTTTAACAGTACGGTGTTTCCTATGACTCAAGAAAGAGAAAATGAAACTACAAAAACAAAAGTCTTCATGCTTCATGTTCCTCGAATGAATACCAAGTCTTCAAGGTCACACCAATTTCTTCACTTTCAAAGTCTTCAGAAATCCAAAGTCTTCGGTCGAAGAACTTCATTTTTAGGGGTCGACTTTCTCTGTAAATATCAAACTCCTCATAGACTTATAGACATGTGTATACTCACAAACGCATTAGTCCCTTAACCTATAAGTCTTCAATACACCAAAATCACTAAGGGGCACTAGATGCACTTACACACTATGTGTTAATGCTTTGGTCCGGTACTCTATTAAAAGGTGGCCTTAATATCCCTTAGTTTCCGCTAGGACCCCGCTGCCACGGGAGGGTAGGACAAAAGATGCCATGCAAGTTCTTTTCCATAAGCACGTATGAGTATATTCGGAATACATGCCTACATTACATTGATGAATTGGAGCTAGTTCTATGTCACCCTAGGTTATGACTGTTACATGATGAACCGCATCTGGCATAATTCTCTATCACTGATCCATTGCCTACGAGCTTCCCATATATTGTTCTTCGCTTATTTACTTTTCCGTTGCTATTGTTACAATCACTACAAAATACCAAAAACATTACTTTTTCTACCGTTACCTTTTGCTACCGTTACCACTACTATCATATTACTTTGCTACTAAATACTTTGCTGCAGATATTAAGTTTCCAGGTGTGGTTGAATTGACAACTCAGCTGCTAATACTTGAGAATATTCTTTGGCTCCCCTTGTGTTGAATCAATAAATTTGGGTTGAATACTCTACCCTCCAAAACTGTTGCGATCCCCTATACTTGTGGGTTATCAGTGACGGTGATGGTGAAGTGATCCGCGCAGGGCTTCGCCTAAGCACAGCGGGAATATGAACATGGGTGTAAACTGTGGAGGGGGCGCCGCACACGGCTAACAATTGATGTTGTGTGTTTTAGGAGCCCCCTCCTCATATATATATAGGTGGGAGGGAGAGGGGAGAGGCCAAGGGGCGCCCCAAATGGGGCCGAATCCCACTTGGGCTCTTGCCCTAGCTTGGCCCTCTCTTCCTTCCTTGTATAGGCTCCAGGGGAAGGAAGGGGGAGGTGCCCCCCTTCCTTTCTCCCTTGAGGAGGGAAGGAGGAGGGACTTGCCCTCCCCCTTTCCTTTCCCTAGGGCTGGCCGGCCTAGTGGAGGGGTGTACTGTTGGGAAATGTAGCATGCAATTTCAAAAAAAATCCCACGCTCACGTAAGATCTATCTAGGAGATGCATAGCAGCGAGAGGGGAGAATGTGTCTATGTACCCTCGTAGACCGAAAGCGGAAGCGTTTGACAACGCGGTTGATGTAGTCAAAATTCTTCTCGTTCTGACCGATCAAGCACCAAACGTACGACACCTCTGAGTTCTGCACACGCTCAGCTCGATGACGTCCCTCGAACTCTTGACCCAGCAAAGTTTCCAGGAAGTAGATGAGTTCCGTTAGCACGACGGCATGGTGACGGTGATGGTGAAGTGATCCGTGCAGGGCTTCACCTAAGCACTACAAGAATATGACCGAGAGTGTAATCTGTGGAGGGAGGTGCCGCACATGGCTAACAGTTGTTGTTGTGTATTCTAGGCGCCTCCCCCCTCATATATATAGGTGGGAGGGAGAGGGAGCAGCCAAGGGGGCGCCTCAAGTAGGAGGAATCCTACTTGGGGGCCTTGTCCAATTCGCCCCCCTTACCATATTTTTCGTAGGGGGAAGGAAGGAGGAGGGAGGAGGGAACGAAGGGGGAGGCCGAATCCTTCCCCTTCCTTCTCTCTTCCCCTCTTTCCTTCCCCTTCTGGTTCGGCCCATTTGGGGGGCACATCAGCCCCTCCTTGCCACTGTGTTTCCCCTCTTGGCCCATTAGGCTCATATCTTTGCCATTGGCGCCTGATACGTCTCCATCGTATCTACTTTTCCAAACACTTTTGCCCTTGTTTTGGACTCTAACTTGTATGATTTGAATGGAACTAACCCGGACTGACGTTGTTTTCAGCAGAATTGCCATGATGTTCTTTTATGTGCAGAAAACAAAAGTTTTCGGAATGACCTGAAACTCCACGGAATGTCTTACAATAAATAATAAAAAATCCTCGCCAAAGATGAAGACCAGGGGGCCCACACCCTTTCCACGAGGGTGGGGGCGCCCCCCCCTAGGGCGCGCCCCCTACCTCGTGGGCCCCCTGGAGACCTCCCGACTCCAACTCCAACTCTATATAACTGCTTTCGGGGAGAAAAAAATAGGAGAGAAGATTTCATCGCGTTTTACGATACGGAGCCGCCGCCAAGCCCTAAAACCTCTCGGGAGGGCTGATCTGGAGTCCAATCGAGGCTCCAGAGAGGGGGATTCGTCGTCGTCGTCATCATCAACCATCCTCCATCGCTAATTTCATGATGCTCACCGTCGTGCGTGAGTAATTCCATCCTAGGCTTGCTGGACGGTGATGAGTTGGATGAGATTTACCATGTAATCGAGTTAGTTTTGTTAGGGTTTGATCCCTAGTATCCACTATGTTCTGAGATTGATGTTGCTATGACTTTGCTATGCTTAATGCTTGTCACTAGGGCCCGAGTGCCATGATTTCAGATCTGAACCTATTATGTTTTCATCAATATATGAGAGTTCTTGATCCTATCTTGCAAGTCTATAGTCACCTATTATGTGTTATGATCCGTTAACCCCGAAGTGACAATAATCGGGATACTTACCGGTGATGATCGTAGTTTGAGGAGTTCATGTATTCACTATGTGCTAATGCTTTGTTTCGGTTCTCTATTAAAACGAGGCCTTAATATCCCTTAGTTTCCATTAGGACCCCGCTGCCACGGGAGGGTAGGACAAAAGATGTCATGCAAGTTCTTTTCCATAAGCACGTATGACTATATTCGGGATACATGCCTACATTACATTGATGAATTGGAGCTAGTTCTGTGTCACCCTATGTTATGACTGTTACATGATGAACCGCATCCGGCATAATTATCCATCATTGATCCGATGCCTACGAGCTTTCCATATACTGGTTTACGCTTATTTACTTTCCCGTTGCTATTGTTACAATCACTACAAAATACCAAAAACATTACTTTGCTCTCGTTACTCTTTTGTTACCGTTACCATCACTGTCATATTACTTTGCTACTAAACAGTTTGTTGCAGGTACTAAGTTTCCAGGTGTGGTTGAATTGAAAACTCAGCTGCTAATACTTGAGAATATTCTTTCGCTCCCCTTGTGTCGAATCAATAAATTTGGGTTGAATACTTTACCCTTGAAAGCTGTTGCGATCCCCTATACTTGTGGGTCATCAAGAATAATTTCTGGCGCCGTTGCCGGGTAGCATAGCTCTATTCTTTGAGTCACTTGGGATTTATATCTGCTGAACACTATGAAGAATTTGAAAGACGCTAAGACAACAATTTATCCCTCAACTACGAGGGGAGGTAAGGAACTGCCATCTAGCTCTGCACTTGATTCACCTTCTATTATGAGTAAGCTTGCGATACCTAAACCTGCTTCTGCTATTCGTTCTGATATGTCACATGTTATTGATGATGCTACTTCTGCTATACATGATACTTATGATGAAACTACTTCTATGCTTGATACTACTGTGCCACTTGGTGATTTTCTCGAGGAACGACTTGCTAGGGCTAGAGAGATTGAAAATATTGAATCTGATTATGATGATGAAAGTGATGATGAAGAATCACTTGTTATTCCCGAGGGTTATTTATTTGATCAATAAGCTTCTTTAGGTATTTTAGCTTGCAAATATAGATATGAACTCAAAAGGTTATTAGCTAAATGGAATAAGCAATCTCTAAATGCTAGGATGAAACCTGACCCTGCTTTTGCTACTTCACCTATCTGTGTTACTGATAAGGATTATGAATTCTCTGTTGATCCTGATATAATTACTTTAGTTGAATCTAATCCTTTTCATGGCTGTGAATCTGAAACTGTTGTGGCACATCTTACTAAATTAAATGATATAGCCATCCTGTTCACTAATGATGAGAGATCTCGCTACTTTTATATCCTTAAAATATTTCCGTTCTCATTGAAGGGTGATGCTAAAATATGGTTTAATTCTCTTGATTCTGGTTGTGCGCGTAGTCCCCATGATATGATCTATTACTTCTCTCCTAAATATTTCCGTGCTCATAAGAAACAAGCTGCTTTAAAGGAAATATACAACTTTGTGCAAATTAAAGAAGAGAGTCTCCCACAAGCTTGGGGGAGGCTTCACAATTTACTTAATGCTTTGCCTGATCATCCTCCTAATAAAAATGAAATACTTGATATCTTTTACAATGGACTAACCGATGCTTCCAGAGATTACCTGGATAGTTGTGTTGGTTCTTTGTTCAGGGAAAGAACATCGGATGAAGCTAAAATCTTATTGAATAATATGTTGACAAATGAAAATAATTGGGCACCTCCTGAGCCAGCTCCTGCTCCAATTAATGATCCTATTCCTAAATCAACTCCGAAGAAGAGAGGTGTTCTATTTCTCAGTCCTGAAGATATGCAAGAGGCAAAGAAATCTATGAAAGAAAAAGGTATTAAAGCTGAAGATGTTAAGAATTTACCTCCTATTGAAGAAATACATGGTCTTAATTTACCGCCTATTGAAGAAACATATGATCTTAATCCTTTATTTATTGAAGAACCTCCAGACCTGATAACCCGACACAGGTAGTAAAGGTAAATTCTCTCTATAGATATGATAAAGCTGAAATCCCTCCTGTTAAAATTGCTAGTCAATGCTTGGATGAGTTTGATAATTTTATGTTTAAGCAAGAAGACTTCAATGCTTATTTTGGTAGACAATTAAAACAAGATGCTGATATGATTAAATACCTGGGTGATTATATGGCTAATATTAGAGGTGAACTCAGACTTGTTAGCAAACATGCTTCTATGGTTACCACTCAAGTATAACAAGTACTTAAAGCTCAAAAGGAATTGCTCAATGAGATGAATAGTAAGAAAAATGATTATGCTGTTAAAGTGGCTACTAGAACTGGTAGAATGACTCAGGAACCTTTGTATCCTGAAGGCCACCCTAAGAGAATTGAGCAAGATTCTCAGAGAAATAAAATTGATGCACCTAGTTCTTCTAAAAGGAAGAAAAAGAAAAATGATAGAACTGTGCAAACTTCTAGTGAACCTATTGCTAAACCACCTGATAATCCAAAGGATATTTTTATTTCTGATGCTGAAACACAACCTGGTAATGAAACTGAAACTAGTGATAATGTCAATAATAATGTTCATAATGATGCTCAACCTAGTAATGATAATGATGTAGAAATTGAACCTGTTGTTGATCTTGATAACCCACAATCAAAGAATCAACGTTATGATAGGAAAGACTTTGTTGCTAGGAAACATGGTAAAGAAAGAGAACCTTGGGTTCAGAAACCCATGCCTTTTCCTCCCAAACCATCCAAGAAAAAGGATGATGAGGATTTTGAGCGCTTTGCTGATATGATTAGACCTATCTTTTTGCGTATGCGATTGACTGATATGCTCAAAATGAATCCTTATGCTAAGTACATGAAATATATTGTTACAAATAAAAGAAAGATACCAGAAGCTGAAATTTCCACCATGCTTGCTAATTATACTTTTAAGGATGGAATACCTAAGAAACTTGGAGATCTAGGAGTACCTACTATACCATGCTCCATTAAAAGAAACTATGTTAAAACTGCTTTATGTGATCTTGGAGCCGGTGTTAGTGTTATGCCTCTCTCTTTATATCATAGACTTGACTTGAATAAGTTGACACCTACTGAAATATCTTTGCAAATGGCTGATAAATCAACTGCTATACCTGTCGGCATTTGTGAGGATGTGCCTGTTGTGGTTGCAAACGTTACTATTTTAACTAACTTTGTTATTCTTGATATTCCCGAGGACGATAGTATGTCTATTATTCTTGGAAGACCTTTTCTTAATACTGCAGGGGCTGTTATTGATTGCAACAAAGGCAATGTCACTTTTCATGTTAATGGTAATGAGCATACGGTACACTTTCCGAGGAAACAACCTCAAGTTCATAGTATCAATTCTATTGGAAAAATGCCATCGATTATATTTGGAGGTTTTGAATTTCATCTTCCTACTGTCAAGAAGAAATATGATATTCTTATTATTGGGGATGTCCATATCCCCGTTGAGGTAACATAGTGTTATTCGAAATTTCTCCAGTTCCATGTTATTCGGAATGAGTTCGTTAACAAGACATGATCAACCTTGCTAGTGGATTCCTTTTGATGAGCATGAGATGGATGAAACTAGAAGCACAACCTTCTGTACCCTCTCTATACTTTCTGTTATTTAGTTGAAATAAAGTAAAAATAAATAATTTTCTGTCTGTTATCTGATTATCCATGCAATATAAAAATACCTCGAAAATAAAAGTTCTCCAAATGCCCTGAAAATTAAATATGATTTTTTCTAGAATATTTGAGGATTTATGGAACAAAGAACACACCAGGGGGGCCAACCACCTTGCCACGAGGGTGGAGGGCGCGCCCACCCCCCTAGGGCGCGCCCCCTGCCTCGTGGGCCCACGGTGGCCCTTCTCCACTTATTCCTGCACCCATCCTCTTCTTCTTCCTTCCACAAACACGAAAAACCAACTCAAGCATGAGTTCCAGCCCTCTTTGCTGTAATTTTCGATCTCCTTGCTCAAAGCGCCTCTCACAAAACTTCTTGTGGAGATTGATCCTTGGTATGTGACTCCTCCATTGGTCCAATTAGTTTTTGTTCTAGTGCTTTATTCATTGCAAATTTTTGCTGCTTAGGTGACCCTGTTCTTGAGCTTGCATGTCAAATTTATATGGTCAAAAGTAGTTTTGATGCACGATACAGGCCCTGGGCACTTATAGGAGTGGTTGCTATCAATATTAGTGAGTTTGGTTTACTTTTATTTTGAAGTTACTAAAAATTTCAGAATTTTTCAGAAAATGATGAGGAGATTATTGAGGGGCTCATCGAGCCAAAGCTCGAAGGAAAAGGCACCGAAGCCTAAGTATAATTTTCCGCGCACCACGGAGGTTCGGGCATGTGAATGGCCTTCCGAGGATATCTTGAGAGCAGCCAGGATTTATGAAGATTTTCATGAATTGGCTCATAATGCAGACATCACTGCTTTCCTCCACGACCAATGTGATCAGTATCTCTTACTCACAAATACCTTTGTGCAAAACTTTCATTGTCATTCTAGGAACTCACCACCTACGGTGGAGTTTCATTTATATGATGAGCATAAGGAGATGTCACTTTATGATTTTGTCGGATTTGTTTAGTCCCTTTTGAGGGCAAGACAGAAGAACCGCATCGGGATGATGTGGAGGGATTTATTGATACTATCACTATAGGGGAAACTAGGAAGGTTTTCGATGCACGAATCACTAGCACACATTTTCCTGTCTTACGTTACTTTGCATTATTTGCTAGTTATTGCTTAATTGGTCGCGGAAATGTGGAAACCTTAGTATCCGTGATATTATTATTTTTCTCCAAGGTTTATATAGTGATAACATTTTTAGTATGGGCGGTATTATTGTTAAACGGTTAAGTCTGAACCGTATAAAGGGGCCCCATCTTTGGAGGCATCTATGCTACACACCTAGCTGCACATTTTAACATACCTATTAGGCATGCTGAGAAGGAAGAAAAAGTGCTGCCTCATGTTTATCTAGATTATAAAAGTATGGTGGCACATGATTTTATTATTAAGAATAGGGCAGGAGAGCTTAAATATCAATTGTTCTTTAATAAACATCATCCTGAGACTATTACCTTGCCTGCTCCTTCTTTGTTTGATTTGACTGTAGGCACGTACCTTGTTCCGTTGACGGCTATCCACGCCTACCGGAACCCTGCACCAGCCGAGGAGCCAGAACCGGAACCACAATTTGATCCTTCACGATAGTCTAACTATCAGTGGGATCCGGAGATGATTGCCAGCCAGTGGCAATCAGAGCCTTCTTCTTCCTCATCGCAGTACGACCCCAACTATTATTATGGATATCAGCCAGGCCAGTCGTGGCCATAGACCAACTTAGGCCAAAAGCCTAAGCTTGGGGGAGTACGTATTTCGCACTGGCATTACATTTATGTTCACACACACTCATTGCTAGATGTCGGTGCTCATACTTTTTCATTGTATCATCCATGCTAGTTTATTTCCTTTTATCCTTTCTTCTTGTGTGTTTGATAAACCTTAAGAAAAACCAAAAAAAATTAGTTGTAGCTTTTAATTAATTTACTTTCCATGCTTGTACTAGTAATTAAAAAGAAAACCCAAAAATATTTCCCGTTCTTCTTTTGCTTGTTGGGAGCTTTCCCGTGTAAATAGTTTTATTTCTTTTATTTCTTTGGGGGTCGATAGGATAAGACCATAATTAAATTGTTGAAGTGGCTCTTATATGCATTGTTGTTTATCTGACAAAAGAGCCCACATTGCTTTGTCTTCTCCTGTTTATTGAATGCTCGCAGATTCTAGCTTAGTCCAATACACGTGCATTCTTATTATTATTCACATCGTTCGGTCGTGCAAGTGAAAGGCAATTATGATGATATATGATGGACTGACTGAGATGAGAAAAACTGGTATGAACTCGACCTCTTTTGTTTTTGTAAATATGATGAGTTCATCGTTCTTGATTCAGCTTGTTATGAATAAACATGTTTGTAATGACAATTAGAGATCATAGTTGCTTGTGCCATGCTTGATTAGCTATGAGTTATAATGGTTTACCTTGCATGCCAACATGCTATTGAGATGGTTATGATGTGGTATGATGGGGTGGTATCCTCCTTTGAATGATTTAAGTGACTTGACTTGGCACATGTTCACGCATGTAGTTGAAACAAATCAACATAGCCTTCACGATATTTATGTTCATGGTGGATTATATCCTACTCATGCTTGCATCCAATGTTTATTAATTTTAACGCATGTACATGGCTGTTGTCGCTCTCTAGTTGGTCGCTTCCCAGTCTTTTGCTAGCCTTCACCTGTACAAAGCGGGAATACTGCTTGTGCATCCAATCCCTTAAACCCCAAAGTTATTCCAGATGAGTCCACTATACCTTCCTATATGCGGTATCTACCTGCCGTTCCAAGTAAATTTGTATGTGCCAAACTCTAAACCTTCAAATAATCATCCTGTTTTGTATGGTCGAATAGCTCATCTATCAACTAGGGCTGTCTGTATCTTCCATGCTAGGCGGGTTATTCTCAAGAGGAGTGGACTCCGCTCCTCACTCACGAGAAAATGGCTAGTCACCTGGATGCCCAGTCCCATGCTTTATGCAAACTAAATCAAAAATAATTGCAAAACAAAACTCCCCCTGGACCTGATGTATGTTGGCGGCACTCGTTGTTTCGAGCAAGCAATGGATTGATGTTTGTTGGTGGAGGGGGAGTATAAACTTTACCATTCTGTTTGGGAACCACCTATAATGTGTGTAGCATGGAAGATATCGCCATCTCTTGGTTTTTATGTTGACAATGAAAGCATACCGCTCAAAATATTATTCACCTCTATTTCAAAACCGAGCTCTGGCACATCTACAAATCCATGCTTCCCTCTACGAAGGGCCTATCTATTTACTTTTATGTTGAGTCATCATCCTCTTATTAAAAAGCACCAGTTGGAGAGCACCGCTGCCATTTGCATTCATTACTGTTAGTTAACATTGAGTATGACTTGACTGGATCTCTTTTACCATGAATTACAATGTCTAGTCAGTCCTTGATCTTTAAAGGTGCTTTGCATTTATGTTTTGCGGTCTCAGAAAGGGCTAGCGAGATACCATCTTGTTATATCATATTATGATTGTTTTGAGAGAGTGTTGTCATCCGAGATTTATTATTATTGCTCTCTAGTTGATTATGCCATTGATATGAGTAAACATGAGACCTAAGCGTTATTGTGAATATGGTTAGTTCATAATCTTTGTTGAAAACATGAATGCTGGCTTTACATATTTACAACAACAAGAGCAAACAGTGTTTGTAAAAGTCTTTCTTTATCACTTTCAGTTTGTCAACTGAATTGCTTGAGGACAAGAAAAGGTTTAAGCTTGGGGGAGTTGATACGTCTCCGTCGTATCTACTTTTCCAAACACTTTTGCCCTTGTTTTGGACTCTAACTTGTATGATTTGATTGGAACTAACCCAGACTGACGCTGTTTTCAGCAGAATTGCCATGATGTTGTTTTATGTGCAGAAAACAAAAGTTCTCAGAATGACCTGAAACTCCACGGAATGTCTTACAATAAATAATAAAAAATTCACACCAAAGATGAAGACCAGGGGGCCCACACCCTTTCCACGAGGGTGGGGGCGCGCCCCCCTACCTCGTGGGCCCCCTGGAGACCTCCCGACTCCAACTCCAACTCTATATAACTGCTTTCGGGGAGAAAAAAATAGGAGAGAAGATTTTATTGCGTTTTACGATATGGAGCCGCCGCCAAGCCCTACAACCTCTCGGGAGGGCTGATCTAGAGTCCGGTCGGGGCTCCGGAGAGGGGGATTCATCGCTGTCGTCGTCATCAACAATCCTCCATCACTAATTTCATGATGATCACTGCTGTGCGTGAGTAATTCCATCGTAGGCTTGCTGGACGGTGATGGGTTGGATGAGATTTATCATGTAATCGAGTTAGTTTTGTTAGGGTTTGATCCCTAGTATCCACTATGTTCTGAGATTGATGTTGCTATGACTTTGCTATGCTTAATGCTTGTCACTAGGGCCCGAGTGCCATGATTTCAGATCTGAACCTATTATGTTTTCATCAATATATGAGAGTTCTTGATCCTATCTTGCAAGTCTATAGTCACCTATTATGTGGTATGATCCATTAACCCCGAAGTGACAATAATCGGGATACTTACCGGTGATGACCGTAGTTTGAGGAGTTCATGTATTCATTATATGCTAATGCTTTGTTCCGGTTCTCTATTAAAAGGAGGCCTTAATATCCCTTAGTTTCCATTAGGACCCCGCTACCACGGGAGGGTAGGACAAAAGATGCCATGCAAGTTCTTTTCCATAAGCACGTATGACTATATTCGGAATACATGCCTACATTACATTGATGAATTGGAGCTAGTTCTATGTCACCCTATGTTATGACTATTACATGATGAACCGCATCCGCCATAATTATCCATCATTGATCCGATGCCTATGAGCTTTCCATATACTAGTTTATGCTTATTTACTTTCCCGTTCCTATTGTTACAATCACTACAAAACACCAAAAACATTACTTTGCTTTCGTTACTCTTTTGTTACCGTTACCGTCACTATCATATTACTTTGCTACTAAACACTTTGCTACAGATACTAAGTTTCCAGGTGTGGTTAAATTGACAACTTAGCTGCTAATACTTGAGAATATTCTTTGGCTCCCCTTGTGTCAAATCAATAAATTTGTGTTGAATACTTTACCCTCAAAAGCTATTGCGATCCCCTATACTTGTGGGTCATCAGCGCTCGAAACCCCTTCCGCTGACCCGATATGTACCTGAAACCCTCCGGAACACTTCCGATGTCCGAATACTATCGTCCTATATATCAATCTTTACCTCTCGATCATTTAGAGACTCCTCGTCATGTCCGTGTTCTCATCCGGTACTCTGAACAACATTCGGTCACCATATCACATAACTCATATAATACAAAATCCTCATCGAACGTTTAGCGTGCGGACCCTACGGATTCGAGAACTATGTAGACATGACCGAGACACCTCTCTGGTCAATAAACAATAGAGGAACCAGGATGCTCATATTGGCTCCAACATATTCTATGAAGATCTTTATCAGTCGAACCGTTATGACAACATATGTTATTCCCTTTGTCATCGATATGTCACTTGCCCGAGATTCGATCGTCGGTATCTTCATACCTAGTTCAATCTCGTTACCGGAAAGTCTCTTTACTCGTTCCATAATACATCATCCCGCAAGTAACTCATTAGTCACGTTGCTTGCAAGGCTTCTTATGATGTGCATTGCTGAGACGGCCCGGAGATACCTCTCCGATACTCGGAGTGACAAATCCTAATCTCGATCTATGCCAACCCAAAAAACACCTTCCAAGATACCTGTAGAGCATCTTTGTAATCACCTAGTTACATTGTGACGTTTGATAGAACACAAGGCATTCCCTGGTGTCCGGGAGTTGCATAATCTCATAGTCAAAGGAATATGTAAATGACATGAAGAAAGCAATAGCAATAAAACTGAATGATCAATATGCGAAGCTAACGGATGGGTCTTGTCCATCACATCATTCTCCTAATGATGTGATCCCGTTCATCAAATGACAACACATGTCTCTGGTTAGGAAACTTAACCATCTTTGATTAACGAGCTAGTCTAGTAGAGGCTTACTAGGGACACGGTGTTTTGTCTATGTATCCACACATGTATCAAGTTTCCGGTTAATACAATTCTAGCATGAATAATAAACATTTATCATGATATAAGGAAATATAAAATAACAACTTTATTATTGCCTCTAGGGAATATTTCCTTCACGTACTAGCTCCTTGTGGGCTGGCATGTCCCTCCCTTGGCCCATTAAGCCCATATCTTTGCCGGGGGTGCCCGGAACCCCTTCGGGTGACCCTATATGTACCCGGTACCCTCCGGAACACTTCCGGTGTCTGAATACCATCGTCCTATATATCAATCTTTACCTCTTGACCATTTCGAGACTCCTCGTCATGTCCGTGATCTCATTTGGGACTCCGAACAACATTCGGTCACCAAATCACATAACTCATATAATACTAAATCGTCATCGGACGTTAAGCGTGCGGACCCTACGGGTTCGAGAACTATGTAGACATGACCGAGACACCTCTCCGGTCAATAACCAATAGCGGAACCTGGATGCTTATATTGGCTCCTACATATTCTACGAAGATCTTTATCGGTCGAACCGTTATGACAACATACATTATCCCTTTGTCCATCGGTATGTTACTTGCCCGAGATTCGATCGTCGGTATCCACATACCTAGTTCAATCTCATTACCGGCAAGTCTCTTTACTCGTTCCGTAATACATCATCTTGTAACTAACTCATTAGTCACTTTGCTTGCAAGGCTTCTTATGATGTGCATTACCGAGAGGGCCCAGAGATACCTCTCCGATACTCGGAGTGTCAAATCCTAATCTCGATTTCTGCCAACCCAACAAACACCTTCGGAATAGCTGTAGAGTATCTTTATAATAACGCAGTTACGGTGTGACTTTTGATAGCACACAAGGTATTCCTCCGGTATCCAGGAGTTGCATAATCTCATAGTCGAAGGAATATGTATTTGACATGAAGAAAGCAATAGCAATAAAATTGAACAATCAATATGCTAATCTAACGGATGGGTGTTGCATAATCTCCTAATGATGTGATCCCGTTCATCAAATGACAACACGTGTCTATGGTTAGGAAACTTAACCATCTTTGATTAACGAGCTAGTCTAGTAGAGGCTTACTAGGGACACAGTGTTTTGTCTATGTATCCACACATGTATCAAGTTTCCGGTTAATACAATTCTAGCATGAATAATAAATATTTATCATGATATAAGGAAATATATAACAACTTCATTATTGCCTCTAGGGCATATTTCCTTCATTTGGCTTGGTGGGTTTTGTTGTGTCTTTCTCAGTTCGGGCTGGGCATCCCTCTCTCTATGCTCTGGGTTCCATGATCATGCCTTCTTGCATTCATGCCATGTATAGTGTATTGTACCCTCTATTGTACTAATTTTCTCTTCTTCCATCAATGAAAAGATACGCAAGCTTTGCGTATCCGTTAAAAAAGAAAAAAATTGTTTGATTTACATGATGGCTACCAAATCCATAGGAAGGAAGTGGCGGTGCAGGAGTTCGCCATTTCATCGATTGGCATCGTCCAAGAGCTCCGCTACTCATAGTAGCTGACATGTTCTCCACTGGAAGACTGGCATGTATGAGACCGGATGAGGCAGCTACGAATCCCTACAGATCCTAATTTTGCTGTTGTTGCCAACATGCTAGATCAACCCCTTCTTGCACGGTTCAAGTCCGTTATGAATAGCATGCCATGTTGAGGATGCATTACCTGAAAACATAGTGTCCTCGAGAGCCCGGTTAGGTACTTTGCTTTCAGTACCTGGGTACACAGTGAGTCTGGTCAGGTGAGAAGCCTCCACACTTGGCTCACAAGTAATGCTTGATCGAAGAGATGAAAGTCCCAGTAACCCAGTCCACCCTGGCATTTTGGCTGAATAATTTTCGCCCATGCCATCCAGTGCACCTTTCACTTACCTTCTTTGAATCCCATTAGAAATTTCAAATGAATCTTATTAAATCATCACACTGACATCGGTTGTTTGAACACACTCATAATATATGTCGTGGTCGCTTGTGCAACTGATTGAATCAAGGTCTCTTTACTGGCCTGAGAGATGCCATCCCCCATATCAAGCTATGTTGGTGTAGTCCTTTCTTGCAAATTTTAAAATTTACCTTTGTGCATCTTGCCCTCTGGAGTTGGGAGACCAAGATACTATGATTCAAATTCAGTACTAACATTGTCCAGAACAAGTCTGGCCTCTTGCTGCATAGCCATGGAGCACCTCTCACCAAATTCTATTGAACATTTACGAGGATTAATATACTAACCAGTCATCTGAGCATGGCTAGCAATAAGTCCCTATAATTTGCTTGATGTGGGTTCACCTTCAAGAACAACATAGTGTCATCAGCAAAGAGAAGGCGGGAAATACCCAGAGCTCTCCGACAGATTTTTAGTGGATCAAAAGCACATATTTCTGCATCCCATATGAGTAGCACAGACAAACCATCAGCCACCAATAAGAATAAGAACGAGGATAGGGGATCACTTTGCCGAAGCCCACACATCGGTGCAAACGGATCCAAGATGGCTCCATTGAATTTCATGGAGTATCTCAAAAAGATCGCCTATGTCATTACCCGCAGTACGATTTGGTGAGCAAAGCCAAACTTTTCCATCGCCTGCCTTAAAAATTCCCAATCTGCACAGTCAAATGCTTTAGAAAAATCAAGTTTGTAAGCACAAAAGCTATTCCCTGAGTGTTGAAGAATCTTTAGTGATAAAATGGATCGAAGGTTTTATTGTAATTATGACTATAAGATAGTCTGAATTTGCAACGAACACATCAATTCCAGGTTATTATAAAACTTGAATTGTAATTATGACTATTAATACTTTGAGAGTGGTTGTTTGTGTGTGAGCTAGATTGAATATTTTCATCCCTTAATTGTTGGGTTAAATATAGGAGTCACACAATCATTTCTATATTTATAAGGCGTTGCATTGCACGTGCATGATTACTAGAGTCTATATGTTCCAAATATGGCTGTGAAAAAAGCATGTTCGTAAAAATTATTTGAAAGAAAAAAAACTTGTTTTCCCAGCAAACAACCAAACCCATGGGACCTTCTTCAACCCCAGGGCCTATTCCAATCAATAGAACTCAGTATTTTCAAATTAGAGTATTTACTTTATTAAACTAGAATGCTCCATTTTTATGTTCATATTATTAGCGACACTTTTTTGGGGGGCGAAGAGAGTAGGATACGACCGACCAAATTCAGAGTTTCGAATGGGGCTGGAAAGAGAGACTTTCGGGTGTGGAAACAGCGCCTGAAAAGGGGAGGCGGAATTGCGGACCTCCCCTCTGATTTCAAGGAGAAGGCGCCCACCGGCACCGCACCGCACCGCACCGGTTCCTCTCTGCGGCAGCAAACTCCTCCCATCCATCCCTCGTCCATCCTGGCTCAGGTTCGCACCGCCTCCACCCTCTCATCACCTCCTACCTACGCTTCGTCATTTTTGACTATATTTACTCCCCGGCGTGCGCCCATCGACCAAGGTAGCTGGGGTGATTCCGGTGTTGCTTTCCTCTCATGGCAGGCGCGAGAGGGTGGAGATGAGGAGGAAGGCGCTCGCACGGGGCTTCTCCGCCGACGGCGTCCTCCGCCGCAGCCGCCCGCTCCCAGCGCGCCGCCGGCCACCGAAGGGGACAATAATAGCACGAGCAAGGAAAAAAAGAAGGGCGAGATCACCAAGACCATCCGAGACAGGCTATCATCGTCTTTCTCTTCCCCCAGAAGCCGCCTCTCCTGCTGGACGAGCCATCCGATCCGGCGGAGCAGGAGGGGGAGCGGCACGGCCAGCGACGAACATGGCACGCCGGTGACGGCCAAGGCAATCAGGCCCCCCTCAAGGAAGGTGGTCGCGGCAGGGACCAGATCCCTGATCGAACGCAACGATTTCTACAGCCAAGAATGCAACACGCACAAGTAGGGAGCCTGCTTTTTTCTCTTCTCGGATGCTATCCCTGTTTTGGGTGTGAGACTAAAATTGTACCACGAGACATTGCCCCCTTTGGGACGAGATGTATTTTAGTTCTAGATATATTCATTTCTGCGACGAGTAATTTGGAACGGAGTGAGTACGAGTTTCCCCGGGTAATATACGTACCAATTCGAAACTTTGTAGTAGTAGTAGTAGTACAAAATTGTGCAATTTCATGAGTTCCAAACCATGAAACCATAGCCAGAATCCATGCCGTGTTGCTTGTATGTCTACTACCAGGCAGTATTATGCAGTCGTACACCAGTTTTAGTAACTCCCACCAAAGTGCCTCTCTGTCGAATCGAATCAGATGACAAAATTGGCACTGAGAGATGCTATGCAAGTGAGATCGATCCTTAGATCTTCATAATGGAAAACAGATTGTCTGGCAGGCAGGCTGAATCGAATCTTTCCACTAGACGGAAAGGTCTCACATATCGGACAGATGGGTGAGAAGTGATTCAGTGCTCCTCTCACAAGGCAATGCATATAAATAAAACCTGTGTAAAGCACAACAGGTGTCTAATCTGCAGCTACCACCTAAACACCAATTTAAATCATCACCGGGAAACTGCTTTCTGGTTGTCAAAGATTCAAGCTAAAGAACATAACTGTATCAGCAACAGTAATGGTGATTAAGACCAATTTCAATTACGTAAAGCATTCCACATATAACTAATGCTAGAACCAAGGAACACTAAACCATCTAGCACAAAACGGGCAGATGCCTGCCATTCTCCGTGCGGACTACTTGGACATTGCACTGCTACTTCCCTATGGAAGTTGCGTTGGTGCAGACTACATCATCCTCCAAATCTTTCGAGCCTCCTACGGCGGATCTCCTCGACTGAGAGCTCGTTGTTTCCATCGTCTTGGAGATGCCGTCTGCGGGAAAAGGCATGGTCCGGGTGCGGAGTGCTGCACATCTCACAGACATCTGTGTAACGCGAGTTGTCACAAGAACATGTTATGCATCTCCACCGCATACCTTGCCCAACCTCTTCTTGCGCCGGTGCAACATGGCGCCGGACACTGCTCCCCCGAATATGTGCTGCTGGCCTTAGAAGTTTCTTAGCAAATCTCGCCGGCTGACTCACGACGTCTGCAATGCCTGAAAACATAGGAACGAGACGTTCTGGACCGTGCCTCAGTAAAAGGTAGGCCAGGCCAGCAAGTATCCCACCAACATTGCAAATCAAGTGCGCCTCCGGATTGAAAGCATGGACGAGTACTAGTTCAAGCAATGTCGCATACTTTGCAGGAACGGTCACCCCATGCCAGACAACATCGCCTTCTCGGGCATTCAGCACAACATTCATGCCAAGCAGCACTCCACTAAATCCAGCAGAATACTGATAATACGCCATGTCGTTGCCGAGCGAAAGCAAGCCCTTAGACAAGAGCAGTGTGAAGCCCTGAGAAAGGCCAAGCAAGGAAACCACCATGCAAGCAAACTCGGGACTGCCCATTGATGTTTCAAGCTTTGCCCCCGTGCGCAAGAGAGAAGCCATGTTCATGAAGAAGTGACCTTCACTCAAGTGGTAGAAAGCTGAGAGGAAGAAACGTCTCAGGTCGCCGAACTGCAACAATGTTCATAACTGTTAGTACTTTTTAGAGTGGTGGATATATAAAACTCTGGAAATGATGCTTAGAAAAGTCTGAAAAGAACAACTTGCAATTACTTGCAGTACGACATTCAAAGCACATCATCTGCACCCTGCTGGTAGGGAAACAATGCAACAGGAGAAGCACAACATTGCGAATGGTGTAGCGTGCATTTTACCAATTCTGTAAAGTGAGCCATGGGCATGGGGTGCAAAACTTGCGCATCATGTCATTTAGATCCTTTTTGTGTGTGTGCGAAAATGTCATTTTGATCCATGATCTAGACAACTGGACAAGTGAGTCCCTAAACTTGTATACAGACATAGGGTCAATCTCTGCTTCAACAGCGTTATGTTGAACTAAATAAGAGAAAATTTAGCCAACTCTAATAGAGTATTGTTGCCAAATACTACCAATAGGGAATCCCAATTATAATTAGGGTCGGAATCCTGCTCCTATGCAGCATTGCTCAGTAATCATCTTATAAATTTCGCCCAATTGCAAGCTAGGCAGATCAAAAGCATAAGTTTTATTAGCTAAACCCAACAATGCGGCAACCGGAGACAAAAATATCGGCACAACATAATGTGGTGCTGAACTCCGCAACCCTGTACCCCTGGATAAGGGTGCTCAATGTAATTTGTTCAGTAGCCAACTGAATCCAAACATAATTCCATGGCAAAAGAAAAGATAACATGCACATAATTCCGCCATCTAATCAGCCGGTTGCTTAGTCAGGTCTGACTTAATATACTTGGATATGGCCTATTCGAGGCATTTAGCTATGTAAATGTGCTGTTTTTCCCTGTCTGCCTTAGGGCTTCAGACCTTTCTCTTGTAAATGTCTAATCTATAATGCGAAGGCAGAGCACCTGCCATTAGCCCTAAAAAAATCAGCCGGTTGAGGCGTGGTGGTGTAGGTGGGTACCTTGATGATGAGATGGGGGTTGAACATGACGTGCCGGAGCCGGGGTAGGTGCGTGTCGACGGCGCCCGGGCGGAAGTACACCAGCGCGTTGGCGGCGACCAGCGCGGCCGTCAAGGGCGGGCGGCTTGCGTCGGCCGGGCCGTACTGTAGAAACATCTGCACAGCCAACAGCGGCAGCGTCCGGCCGGCGAAGTACTGCCGGCCGCTGCTCATGCCGATCCCCATCGCCGAGATCGATGGACCGGTGTGGTCGGAAGACGGACAGGCCCGTGGCGAAGGCTTTGTTTTTTCTTACTGACAAGACAATCCTTAGCGAAGGCCTTTTCTCTCTTCAGATTCAGCAATATATACTGCTTCCTCTTATTTTTAGATGGTAGAAGAATAAATTCTTTGGCAAGAAAACATCGTTTTGGACATTGACGCTGACTCTGCAATTACGCTATAACCATCATTTTTTATTAAAAGATAACATACTTTCTCTCCTTCAAATCAATTGAAGCTTTAGTTTAACTTCCAAATCAAACTTCCTAGTTTGATTAATTTTACTAGAACAATGCATGTGCGTTGCAATGAGATATAAATATTTTAATACGTTAGCTTGTGATTTACCTGTCAATAATAATGTGATTGTGTAAATAAATGTTTATCAAATTCTGCATGTGAATTACTTTATATTTTGATTAGAAATTTGGTAAGTAAATCAAAATGGAATTGATTCAGAATGTAAGTAAATTGAGGTGATTGATTATCATATACATGAAAGGTTGGACGAAGGGATAGTGAGAAGAAAGGTGAAATGAGAATCTAATGGGAACCTTACGTTGAGTAGTAGAGATAAAAACTACATCATCCACAAATTAATTTATCGTTTTCGAAGAAAGAGAACCATCTGGCTATGGTTTCTCGTGCCTATCGTCGTGCTGCCGCCAGTCTACCTCGTCTTATGTGGTCTTAGGGCCATGGTGGCGCGATAGATTTCGACCCTTGCTGGTGGGAGGTCTCCGGTTTTTCATAATTTCTTGAGTTTTGTTAGGGTTTATGTCCTGCTCAGAAAGTCGAGGCGAAGGCGGCTCTCTGAAGATGGAATAAGGTTCTCTCCATCTAGTCTCCATTCTAATGGTGTTTCTAGCATCATCGGAGGACGTGTGGAGTTTGTCTCTGGCGGAACTCGCGGGATTCGTTCAGACGTCTTCGGTGGATCCACGTGGATCCTGTCTTTGTTCGTATGTCTACGGGTTGGATCATTTTGATCTACGCTTCTATTGATTGTTTGTTCTGGTGCACTGGTCTTATGGGCCTTAGCACGACGACTTCCCGACTGTTTACTACAAAAAAGTTTGGCCCACTCCGATGAGGGAGGGATGAAGACAGCGGCGCGCCTTCGGCTCACTCTAGTATTTGTAGTCGTGGCTAAGTGGTCTATGGACCTGGATGTATTTTTTACTTCCGGTGTTCTTTATACTACCTTGATAATTGAAGAATAGATCGAAAGTTTTTCCTCGCAACAAAACTAAATCTCATCTAGGTAACATTAGCGTGGAAAAAATAAAAAAGAAAGAGAAAACACACATGGATTTTCACGTAAAATCAAATGACATAGGAGTTAGACGAGACATTGTTAAATCTTATCTAGATAGAAAACTTGGTTGGTTATAGTAAAGTTTGACTTGAGATAAAGGTGAGACTTCTAATTTGAAATGGAGTATGTTTCTTGTCTTAAAATTTTCCTCGTAATGTTGAATCTCAGTTTCAAACTTCTATGAATGTATCCAGCATAGAAACATAACTATCTTTTTAACCATAGTGGCAATGACATGGTACAAGTCTTTTCCACTTTTTGTCACTAATAGATTACTTGCAAGATTGAACTCAACTAATATATACAACTCTCTCTTGGAGATCATTCATCTAAATATGGCCAGTGCAAGACTAATAGATTGGAGAGCATATATGTGCACAAATTATGCAACAAGAACTAAAAATCCAAAACAATCATGTATATATATGATCATGAAGTGATAACAAACACACCAAGATTTACATCAGATTGATCTCAATCATGCAGGGCGGCTCATTAGATCTTTGTATTGAAGAACAGGGGGGAGAAGATGTCATCTAAGCTACTGTTATGGGCCCATAGTCCAAGGAGGACTACTCATTCATGGTCATAGTGGTAGCAAGCTTGATAAAAATATCTCCGGTGATGGATGCCCCTTCTGCAGAGTACCGGACCAGGCCTCCAGATTGGATATCCACCAAATAGAGAGGAGGTTGTGGCGAAAAATTCCTCCACAAATCTGTTGAGAATATTCGGGTCAATATAAAGGTGGCAAAATGAAGAGGCAGTGGAGAGGTGCCCTTTGGGTCCCACACGGCCTCGTGACTCGGCCAGGGAACTGGCTGTGTGGGGCCCATAGGGGGCCTCTTCGTTGTTTGTTGGCTCCCTGGCTCTGTCTTGGTCTAAAACTTCATGGTGTATTTTTCTTTTATTTTTCAGGCCCACGAAATTAGCAATTATGATAAAGTGGCATGAAAAAAGAAAAAATATAGATACATTTAAGACGTATCAGTCCTCCCGCTAGCCCACCCCCTCCTCCCCCATGCAGCAAACAACTCTACCCATGCTTATGTGGGATTATACAAAGATGATATTACAACGGAGAAAGACAATGGTACCTTCGGCGAGTTAGATTAGATATTGAAGGAAATATGCCCTAGAGACAATAATAAAGTTGTTATTTATATTTCCTTATATCATAATAAATGTTTATTATTCATGCTAGAATTGTATTAACCGGAAACTTAGTACATGTGTGAATACATAGACAAACAGAGTGTCCCTAGTATGCCTCTACTAGACTAGCTCGTTAATCAAAGATGTTAAGTTTCCTAGCCATAGACATGTGTTGTCATTTGATGAATGGGATCACATCATTAGAGAATAATGTGATGGACAAGACCCATCCGTTAGCTTAGCACTATGATCGTTTAGTTTATTGCTACTGCTTTCTTCATGACTTATACATGTTCCTATGACTATGAGATTATGCAACTCCTGAATACCAGAGAAACACTTAGTGTGTTATCAAACGTCACAACATAACTGGGTGATTATAAAGATGATCTACAGGTGTCTCCGATGGTATTTGTTGAGTTGGCATAGATCAGGATTAGGATTTGTCACTCCGATTGTCGGAGAGGTATCTCTGGGCCCTCTCGGTAATGCACATCACTATAAGCCTTGCAGGCAATGTGACTAATGAGTTAGTTGTGGGATGTTGCATTATGGAACGATTAAAGAACCTTGCCGGTGACGAGATTGAACTAGGTATGATGATACTGACGATCGAAACTTGGGCAAGTAACATACCGATGACAAAGGGAACAACGTATGTTGTTATGCGGTTTGACCGATAAAAATCTTCGTAGAATATGTAGGAGCCAATATGAGCATCCAGGTTCCACTATTGGTTATTGACCGGAGATGTGTCTCGGTCATGTCTACATAGTTCTCGAACCCGTAGGGTCCGCACGCTTAACGTTCGATGACGATTTGTATTATGAGTTATGTGATTTGATGTACCTAAGGTTGTTCGGAGTGCCGGATGAGATCACGAACATGACGAGGAGTCTCGAAATGGTCGAGATGTAAAGATCGATATATTGGAAGGCTATATTCGGAGATCGGAAAGGTTCCGGGTGATTCGGGTATTTTTTCGGAGTACCGGAGAGTTACGGGAATTCGCCGGGGGAAGTAGTTGGCCTTAATGGGACATATGGGAAAGGAGAGAAGGGCCTCAAGGGGTGGCTGCGCGCCCCCCATGGGCTGGTCCAAATTGGACTAGGAGGGGCGCCGCCCCCTCTTTCGTTCTCCCTCTCCCTCTCCTTCCTTCTTCTCCTACTTGGACTAGGAAAGGGGGAAACCTACTCATACTAGGAGTAGGAATCCTCCCTTTGGGCGCGCCCCTTGAGGCCGGCCCTCCTCCTCCTCCCCTCCTTTATATACGAGGGAGGGGGCACCCCATAAACACACAAGTTGATTGTTTAGCCGTGTGCGGTGCCCTCCTCCATAGATTTCCACCTCGGTCATATCGTTGTAGTGTTTAGGCGAAGCCCTGCGTCGGTAACTTCATCATCACCATCATCACGCCGTCGTGCTGACGAAGCTCTCCCTCGACACTCAGCTGCATCTAGAGTTCGTGGGACGTCACCGAGCTGAACGTGTGCATATTGTGGAGGTACGTACCTTCGGTGCTAGGATCAGTCGGATCGTGAAGACGTACGACTACATCAACCGTGTTGTCATAACGCTTCCACTTACAGTCTACAAGGGTACGTGGACAACACTCTCCCCTCTCGTTGCTATGCATCACCTAGATGGATCTTGCGTGTGCGTAGGAAATTTTTGAAATTGCTGTGTTTCCCAACAGTGGCATCCGAGCCAGGTCTATGCGTAGTTGTTATATGCACGAGTAGAACACAAATAAGTTGTGGGCATGGGTATATACATATTGCTTGTCGTCACTAGTTGATTCTTGATTCAGCGGTATTGTTGGATGAAGCGGCTCAGACCGACATTACGCGTATGCTTACGCGAGACTGGTTCTACCGACGTGCTTCGCACACAGGTGGCTAGTGGGTGTCTGTTTCTCCAACTTTAGTTGAATCAGATTCAATGAACAGGGTTCTTTCTGAATATCAAAAAGCAATCACTATACTGCGTTGTGGTTTTTGATGCGTAGGTAAGAACGGTTCTTCCTCAGCCCGTAGCAGCCACATAAAACTTGCAACAACAAAGTAGAGGACGTCTAACTTGTTTTTGCAGGGCATGTTGTGATGTGATATGGTCAAGACATGATGAGATATAAATTGTTGTATAAGATGATCATATTTTGTTGAAGTTATCGGCAACTGGTAGGAGCCTTATGGTTGTCTCTTTATTGCATAAGATGCAAGCGCCATATAATTGCTTTACTTTATCGTTATGCAATAGCAATAGTTGCAAAAGTAATAGTTGGCCAGCCAACCATGTGACGACACGTTGATAAAAGATCAAGATGATGGAGATCATGGTGTCATGCCGGTGAAGATGGAGATCATGATGGTACTTTGGAGATGGAGATCAAAGGCACAAGATGATGATGGCCATATCATGTCACATATTTTGATTGCATGTGATGTTTATCTTTTATGCATCCTATTTTGCTTAGTACGGTGGTAGCATTATAAGATGATCCCTTACTAAAATTTCAAGGTATAAGTGTTCTCCCCGAGTATGTATCGTTGCGACAGTTCGTCGTGCTGAGACACCACGTGATGATCGGGTGTGATAAACTCTACGTTCACATACAACGAGTGCAAGCCAGTTTTACACAGGAAAAATACTCGGGTTAAACTTGACAAGCCTAGCATATGCAGATATGGCCTCGGAACACTCAGACCGAAAGGTCGAGCATGAATCATATAGTAGATATGATCAACATAGTGATGTTCACCATCGAAAACTACTCCATCTCACGTGATGATCGGACATGGTTCAGTTGATATGGATCACGTGATCACTTAGATGATTAAAGGGATGTCTATCTAAGTGGGAGTTCTTAAGTAATATGATTAATTGAACTTTGATTTATCATGAACTTAGTCATGATAGTATTTGCATACTATGTTGTAGATCAATAGCTCGCGATGTAGCTCCCCGTTTATTTTCGATATCTTCCTAGAGAAAAACTATGTTGAAAGATGATAGTAGCAATGATGCAAACTAGGTCCGTGATCTAAGGATTATCCTCATTGCAGCACAGAAGAATTATGTCCTTGATGCACCGCTAGGTGACAAAATTATTGCAGGAGCAAATGCCGACGTTATGAACGTTTTACAAGCTCGGTATGATGACTACTTGATAGTTTAGTGCACCATGCTTTACGGCTTAGAAACGGCACTTCAAAAATATTTTGAAACGCCATGGAGCATATGAGATGTTCCAAGAGTTGAAATGGATATTTCAGACTCATGCTCGAGTCGAGAGGTATGAGACCTCTGACAAGTACTTTACCTACAAGATGGAGGAGAATAGCTCAACCAGTGAGCATGTGCTTAGATTGTCTGAGTACTACAATCGCTTGAATCAATTGGGAGTTAATCTTCCAGATAAAATAGTGATTGACAAAGTTCTCCAGTCACTATCACCAGGTTACTGGAACTTCGTGATGAGCTATAATATGCAAGGGATGACAAAAACGATTCCCAAATTTTTCGCGATGCTGAAATCGACGAAGGTAGAAATCAAGAAAAGAATCAAGTGTTGATGGTTGACAAGACCACTAATTTCAAGTAAAAGGGCAAGGGAAAGAAAAGGAACTTCAAGAAGAATGACAAGCAAGTTGCCACTCCCATGAAGAAGCCCAAAGCTAGACCCCAGCCTGAAACTGAGTGCTTCTACTGCAAAGAAAATGGTCGCTGGAAGCGGAACTGCCCTAAATACTTGGCGGATAAGAAGGATGGCAAAGTGGGGAACATATCTGGTGCACCAACGTAATTGGTGCTACCGGTGCACCAGACCCCATTGCATATTAAATAATGTTCAAAAAATCTAGAAAAATAATAATTTATTGACACAACAACAATGTATGTTGTCACAAAATTTGAATCAAAATTCAAAACAATGCTCAAGATACAAAAATGACGAATTTGACGTCAATGTGCTAATGGGCCAAAATTGAAGCCCAACTTGTGTTATGTACTATTCAGTGTCAATTTTGTTATTTTTGTATCTCGAGCAATGTTTCGAATATTGATTTGAATTTTTGTGACAACGTACATTGATGTTGTGTCAATGCGCTCATTTTGTTTTGGATTTTTTCAAACATTTTTGAATGTGCCACAGACGAACGGTGCACCGATAGCATAACTAGTGCGGGTGCACCAGATACATCCCCTGGCAAAGTGAACAAAAGTATATATGATATACATGTTATTGATGTGTACTTTACTAGTATTCATAGTAGCCCCTGGGTATTTGATACTGGTTCAGTTGCAATGATTAGTAACTTGAAACGGGAGTTATAAAATGAACAGAGACTAGTTGAGGGCAAGGTGACGATGTGTGTTGGAAGTGATTCCAAGGTTGATAAGATCACCATCGCACACTCTCTTTACCTTCGGGATTAGTGTTGAACCTGAAATAAATGTTATTTGATGTTTGCGTTGAGAATAATATGATTGGATCATGTTTATTGTAATATTGTTATTCATTTAAGTCAAAGAATAATTGTTATTCTGTTTACATGAATAAAACCTTCTGTGGTCATACACCCAAGGTGAATGGTTTATCCAATCTCGATCGTAGTGATACACATATTCATAATATAGATGCCAAAAGATGCAAATTTGATAATGATAGTGCAACATATTTGTGGCACTGCCATTTAGGTCATGATACGTCTCCAACGTATCTATAATTTTTTATTGTTCCATGCTATTATATTATCTGTTTTGGATGTTAATGGGATTTATTTTACACTTTTATATTATTTTTGGGACTAACCTATTAACCCAAGGCCCAGTGGAAATTTTTGATTTTTGGCCTATTTCAGTGTTTCGCAGAAAAGGAATATCAAACAGAATCTAAACGGAATGAAAACTTCGGAAACGTGATTTTTGGAACAAACGTGATCCAGAGGACTTGGAGTGGATGTCAAGAAACGGACGAGGAGTCCACGAGGCAGGGGGGCGCGTCGTCCCCCCTCTTGGCTCAACCGACCTACTTCTTCCTCCTATATATACTCATATACCTGAAAACATTCAGGAGCACCACGAAACCCTATTTCCACCTCCGCAACCTTCTGTACCCAAGAGATCCCATCTTGGGGCCTTTTCCGGAGCTCCGCCGGAGGGGGCATCGATCATGGAGGGCCTCTACATCAACTCCATGGCCCCTCTAATGATGTGTGAGTAGTTTACTTCAGACCTTCGGGTCCATAGTTATTAGCTAGATGGCTTCTTCTCTCTCTTTGAATCTCAATACAAAGTTCTCCTCGATCTTCTTGGAGATCTATTCGATGTAACTCTTTTTGCAGTGTGTTTGTCGAGATTAGATGAATTGTGGGTTTATTATCAAGTCTATCTATGAACAATATTTGATTCTTCTCTGAAATCTTTTATGCATGATTGGTTATCTTTGCAAGTCTCTTTGAATTATCAGTTTGGTTTGGCCTACTAGATTGATCTTTCTTGCAATGAGAGAAGTGCTTAGCTTTGGGTTCAATCTTGCGGTGCTCGATCCCAGTGATAGAAAGGGAAACGACACGTATTGTATTGTTGCCATCGAGGATAAAAAGATGGGATTTATATCATATTGCTTGAGTTTATCCCTCTACATCATGTCATCTTACCTAATGCGTTACTCTGTTCTTATGAACTTAATACTCTAGATGCATGCTGGATAGCGGTCGATGTGTGGAGTAATAGTAGTAGATGCAGGCAGGAGTCGGTCTACTTGTCGCGGACATGATGCCTATATACATGATCATGCCTAGATATTCTCATAATTATTCGCTTTTCTATCAATTGCTCGACAGTAATTTGTTCACCCACCGTAATACTTATGTTATCTTGAGAGAAGCCACTAGTGAAACCTATGGCCCCGGGGTCTATTCTCCATCATATTAATCTTCCATCAACAAGCTATTTCCATTACCTTTTATTTTGCAATCTTTACTTTTACTCTTTATCAAAAAAATACCAAAAATATTATCTTATCATCTCTATCAGATCTCACTATCGTAAATGACCGTGAAGGGATTGACAACCCCTTTTATCGCGTTGGTTGCGAGGTTCTTATTTGTTTGTTTAGGTAGGAGGGACTTGCTGATACGTCTCCGTCGTATCTATAATTTTTGATTGTTCCATGCCAATATTATTCAACTTTCATATACTTTTGGCAACTTTTTATACTATTTTTGGGACTAACATACTGATCCAGTGCCCAGTGCCAGTTCCTGTTTGTTGCATGTTTTTTGTTTCGCAGAATATCCATATCAAACGGAGTCCAAACGGGATAAAAACCGACTGATATTTTTCTGGAATATATTTGATTTTTGGGAAGAAAAATCCACGCGAGACGGTGCTAGAGGGAGGCATGAGGCAGGGGGCGCGCCCCTGACCCTCGTGGCCACCCCGTAAGGCGGTTGATGCCCTTCTTTCGCCGCAAGAAAGCTAATATCCGGATAGATATCGTGTTAAAATTTCAGCCCAATCGGAGTTATGGATCTCCGAGAATATAAGGAACGGTGAAAGGGCAGAATCTGAGAAAGCAGAAATAGAGAGAGACTGAGAGACAGATCCAATCTCGGAGGGGCTCTCGCCCCTCCCACGCCATGGAGGCCAAGGACCAGAGGGGAAACCCTTCTCCCATCTAGGGAGGAGGTCAAGGAATAAGAAGAAGGAGGGGGCTCTCTCCCCCTCGCTTCCGGTGGCACCGGAGTGCCACCGGGGGTCATCATCATCACCGCAATCTTCACCAACAACTTCACCGCCATCATCACCAACTCTTCTCCCCTTATGCAGCGGTGTAATCTCTCTCTTACCCGCTGTAATCTCTACTTAAACATGGTGCTCAACTCTATATATTATTTCCCAATGATGTATTGCTATCCTATGATGTTTGAGTAGATCTGTTTTGTCCTATGGGTTATTTGATGATCGTGATTGGTTTGAGTTGCATGTTTTATTATTGGTGCTATCCTATGGTGCTCTCCGTGTCGCGCAAGCGTGAGGGATTCCCGCTGTAGGGTTTGCAATATGTTCATGATTTGCTTATGGTGGGTGGCGTGAGCGATAGAAGCACAGACCCGAGTAAGTAGGTTGTTTACGTATGGGATAAAGAGGACTTGATACTTTAATGCTATGGTTGGGTTTTACCTTAATGATCTTTAATAGTTGCAGATGCTTGCTAGAGTTACAATCATAAGTGCATATGATCCAAGTAGAGAAAGTATGTTAGCTTATGCCTCTCCCTCAAATAAAATTGCAATAATGATTACCGGTCTAGTTATCGATTGCCTAGGGACAAATAACTTTCTTGTGTAACAAAAACCTCTTTACTAAAACTAACTTAGTTGTGTCTTTATCTAAACAGCCCCTACTTTTTATTTCCGCTCTCTTTATTACCTTGCAAACCTATCCAACAACACCTACAAAGTACTTCTAGTTTCATACTTGTTCTAGGTAAAGCGAACGTCAAGCGTGTGTAGAGTTGTATCGGTGGTCGATAGAACTTGAGGGAATATTTGTTCTACCTTTAGCTCCTCGTTGGGTTCGGCACTCTTACTTATCGAAAACTATTACGATCCCCTATACTTGTGGGTTATCAAGACCTTTTTCTGGCGCCGTTGCCGGGGAGCAATAGCGTGGGGTGGATATTCTCGTGTGTGCTTGTTTGCTTTATCACTAAGTAATTTTTATTTGCTGTTCTTAGTTGTTCTTTATCTTTAGTTATGGATATGGAACACAAAATACCAAATAAATTAGGTGTACTTGCTGCTCATGGAGATGAGGAACCTCCTAAAACCCTCGATGCTCGTTATATGACAGATATTATATACTACTTTGATAATCCAGAGAAAACCCCATTCAATTTGGTAATGGGAGACACGTTGGATCAACGTGAATACTTTAGGGATTATTGCTTGACTCAAAAAGGGAAACTATTATGGGATCAAATTTATATGTTGAAGTGGTATGCTAGGCACCTATGCTTGAGATATGATTATACTTGTTGCTCTAGGATGAAGTCTCCACACCTTCCCTTTTCATGCAAATTTAATGATAATGAAACCTTGGCTTCTTATGCTAGAGGTATATATGACTACTATGATGTGGAACAAATAGAAGAATTTGTTGCTTTTATGGGTGCTTATGAAATTGAATATATGTTCAAAGAATATGAAAATCTTCATGATACTATCTACAGACCTGAAAATTTAGCTATCCTTAAATATTGTTATGAGAATTATGAATACAATTCCGATATTGATGCGTTTATTGAGAAAGTCTCCGCTGTCCCAGAAGAGACTAATATTTTGCAGGAATCTATGGAAGAAGAAATTGATGAAACTATGAGCTCATTGGATGAAAAAGATGAGGAGGAGAGCGAAGAACAAAAAGAGGAAGAGCGGATTGATCACCCATGCCCACCTTCTAATGAGAGTAACTCTTCAACTCATACATTGTTTAATTCCCCTTCGTGCTTACCGAAGGATGAATGCTATGATAATTAATATGATCCCGTTGATTCTTTTGAAATATCCCTTTTTGATGATGCTTGCTATGCATGTGGCCAAGATGCCAATATGAATTATGCTTATGGAGATGAATTTGCTATAGTTCCTTATGTTAAACATGAAATTGTTGCTATTGCACCCACACATGATAGTCATATTATCTTTTTGAATTCTCCAAACTACACTATATCGGAGAAGTTTGTGCGTATTAAGGATTATATTGATGGGTTGCTCTTTACTATTACACATGATGATTTTGATGAATATAATATGCATGTGCTTTCTGCTCCTACTTGCAATCTAAATACATTATAACTGAGCACTTTTCCAGCCCTCCCAGGCCATCAACATTTCTATCCGTTGGATCGACAGTTTTAGGCTTTTTTGACCGTCAGATTTTCTCTTAATCCCACCTAATCTTCTGTACAGGCTAAATCACCTGTCAGGCTGGGCTAGCCTTCTCGGGCCGCTGCTCCAGCGGTTTTTTTGGGCGTCTATGGTTCAATTGGGCCTACTGGCGTACTGGGCCTATACTACCACCCCATCCAACGCAACACGCAATTATAAAACGCAGAAGTGTACAACCCTAAAACCGGTCGCGACCCTACTCCTCCTCTGTTCTGATTGTGCGGCCTGACCACGGTCTCGGATTGCATCGGCGGCTGTGCTGGGTTTGCACGGACGAGGCGTACATCGCCTCCATGGTCCGTCGGTCCAGCGGCGCGGCAGGATGGTCTGTTTCTAATGGCCGACGCCTCATCTGCTGGTAACTGCTTCGCTTAGACTTCAAACATGCAATCATACTTTTGTATTGAAGCACGCATTCATGGCCGGGCTGACGACTCATCTCCTTGAAACTTCAGTTTCTACTAGGTGGTATGTGTATATATGCTTCTTCCTCCCTGCCTTTCATCCGATCCAATCGATCTGTTAGGGAGAGGGAATAAAAGCCAGCGAGGCTGACCTATGCGGACGAGGCGGAGGTGATGCGGGGGCATGCCGATGGCGTGCGAAGTGCGGTGATTCGGCTCGCAAAGCGGCGTGATGCAGGGTGGCTCGACGTAGGCATGGACGATTAATGTAGAGCAAGGCGACCAGCTTCCAGCAGGTGATTTAGACAGAGAGACGGCCGCAATGCAGCTTCCAGAAGGTGATTTAGACAAGGAGACGGGAACCACACCTTCGTTTGGTTATAGGTCATTGAAGGCTATCAGCCGGCGTGAAGGTAGTTCCTATTCTTGGTAGTTAAGTACGTCACTTACTGTCCGCGATTAATCCAGGTACGTTACTGGCAACCTACACATGCTTGAGTTCATGCGCATGTGTGAAAATATGTTTTTGGTTAGGTTGCTTCTTCATCTTCGTCTTTCCTGCAGAATTTATTTCCCCTACAATTTGCCTCTCCCACCCAGTGATTCCAATGTGCTAATGTGTTTTCAATCTCAATTTTGTACAGGAAGTGCTCATCCTGTTTCTGGTTAATTGATTTGGGCAAATCTTGGAGGTTGATTCTTGTATATTGGCTTGGAGTATTCTTCTCCTGACAATCTGCAACAGCTGATATCCAGCTAATTAGTTCACGTAGACTAGCAGAGCTGATCCCTTCATACTTTAACATCCATTTATCTAGGACGTGTGAATCCATGTATATGTTTTACTCATGACATGGTACTGTTTGTTGATGTATCCAGCAGATTTCTTATAATGATACAGTAAAATGGACAAAAAACACAATCAAGATATTCTAGAAAGAGGTGATGCCAAGAAAACACCAACAATCTCTTTCCTAAATATATGGTACAACATGCCAAGAAAGGACGAATGTATACATACATGCATGATATAGCATATATTGACTTTACTGCTTATGAATCGATGTCTTGTGTTGTTGCTGCTACCAATGTACTCCCATGCATATTCTGAACCATGAAGTGCCTGGGTTCTTTTAATCTACTGTATATAATGAACCAACAAACTCTCAGCACACAATTCTTTTAATTTACTTGACTTAAGCTACATGCGTGCATAATTAAAAAAATATCATGTTAAGCTGATCCATCTCATTGATAACATCATATATCTGATCTTGTCAGTAGAAATTGTGATACGCAGTTGACAGGAAACTTGACGGTTGGATTTTTTTAATCTGTTGTACACTGGTCAGGAAACTTCTTGATAGCTTCCTGATGCTCTAACTAGAAGTTAGGCTATTTCAAGTGCGAAAAAACATCTGAAAGGCTATTCATCTTGCATGGTTCCATATGTACAAGGTGAAATCATCACTACTGATGTTTTATTTATAAGAAGGCATATTCATTGATGCTCCCAAAATCTTAGGCTTAGCAAAAAAATTCAGTTGGCCAAAAGGAACCAATCATACTGTTATTTGATTTCCAATGTGTATATATTCCCTATATCATGAAATGAGCCACATGATCTTTCTTATTAATAGTATTGGCATGGAAAAACTCACACTTCTAATGACTGTACGGTACTTGTTTGCTTTGCGCATGTAAAAAGATAAAGTGACCCTCCCATGAGCACATCAGGTTTCTTTTTGTTAGCTAATTATGACCATTACCAGTGTTGTGTACCACTTACACTTGCAATTCTGCAGCAATTCTGGCTTTCAAGTAAAGAAGAAAACACAATCAGATGCTAAATTGTCCAAGACGGATTATGCCAAGAGGTAGGTGGCCCTGATGAATCATAAGGCAGATTGAGAATGGTGAGCACAAGGGCAAGGGAAGAATGACAAGCCTGCCTAGCCACCCAAGGACTAAGGCCATGTTCGGGAGAGGAGAAGGAAGGCCATGGCAACTAAGAGCCACAACATTCCAACGTGGGTTCAATATTATGTTCATGGATTCTTCTGCACATTCTTGATAGAATAGATTATAAATTGGGTAGTGCATATTGCCTTTAGGCAGTCCAGGTATGTCATTAGTGGAAATATTGAATCCTTTTAACACTGAGGGAGACCAATGAGCTCTTTTCCTGGACTATGTAACCCCAACTAATCAGCTAAAAATTGTGTTAAAAAACTAATCAACTAAAAATGATGGATTATAAAATAGAGCAGTGCAATTACAACAAGCGAACGAAATAAAGCAGCGCAATCACAACAAGTGAACGCCCATCACTGATTTAGGGTATGATAGATCAAATTAGCTTAAAGTTACAAATATATACAATACATTATCATATTAAAACAATATATTTGTATCAATCCTTAACATTAGAGTGCAAAAATAGATGGGCGCAGCAACGCGCGCCTTAAATGATCTAGTTATTATGAGAGGGGAACTATATCTCCATCTCTCTATGTTTCCAACATGGTAAAATTGCAAGAAACTGTTTATACTATGCATTGGCCTTTACTTTGTGTGCATGAATTGTTCTTTTATGACATGCCGATGCATAAGAAGAGAGTTAGACTTCGTTGTTGCATGATATATGTTACTTTGTGCTCACTACTAAATTACAAATCATTGTAAATTAAAATTGGCTTTGATATACCTTGGGATCCGGGTGGATCCATTACTTGAGCACTATATGCCTAGCTTAATGGCTTTAAAGAAAGCGCTGGCAAGGAGACAACCCAGAAGTTTTAGAGAGTCATTTATTTCTGTTGAGTGCTTTTATATAGTTTAAAAACAAAAAATAAATAAAGAGGGGAACCCAAAACTTTTCAAAAAGAAAAGCGAAAGTGAGAAAGACAAGCATTGTTGATGTGGGAGCTAGCCTTGAGCTTTGTTCATGCTCACGGAAACATTGTGAATCTTGATTACAGAAACTTTTAAACAAAAATAATTATCCCCTTGTACAATTCCATTGTATTACAAAAATAATGTGCCAAGGTTTGCCTTTAGGATGTTTACAATGCTTGTTGGTTTGTGCGGTGCAGGACAGAAACTTTGGTTGTAGCGCACGATTTTACATTTTTACTGGAACATCAAATGGTTCTGATTCTTTTTGCACTATCTTTCTATACAAATTGTTTATTTTTCCTAATTTTGGCATACTTTTTAAAGTATCAGAAGTATGGTGAATGTTCAAATTATTACAGACTATTATGTTTTAGACAGATTCTGTTTTTGATGCATAGTTTGCTTGTTTTGATGAAACTATCAATTTATATCAGTGGATTAAGCCATGGAAAAGTTATATTACAGTAGATACAATGCAAAAAAATATGAATTGGTTTGCAATAGTACTTAGAGTAGTGATTTGCTTTATTATACTAACGGATCTTACCGAGTTTTCTGTTGAAGTTTTGTGTGGATGAAGTGTTCGATGATCGAGAAGGTCTCGATGTGAGAAGAAGGAAGAGAGGCAAGAGCTCAAGCTTGGGGATGCCCGAGGCACCCCAAGTAACTGTTGGGTACACGAACTACACGATCTTTGAGCTAAGCTTAGGATTGGGTCTCGTCCATCACATCATTCTCCTAATGATGTGGTCTCGTTATCAATGACATCCCCATGTCCATAGCCAGGAAACCATGACTATTTGTTGATCAACGAGCTAGTCAACTAGAGGCTCACTAGGGACACATTGTGGTCTATGTATTCACACATGTATTATGATTTCCGGATAATACAATTATAGCATGAATAATAGACAATTATCATGAACAAGGAAATATAATAATCATTTTATTATTGCCTCTAGGGCATATTTCTAACAGTCTCCCACTTGCACTAGAGTCAATCATCTAGTTACATTGTGATGAATCGAACACCCATGGAATTCTGGTGTTGATCATGTTTTGCTCTAGGGAGAGGTTTAGTCAATGGATCTGCGACATTCAGATCTGTATGTACTTTACAAATATCTATGTCTCCATCTTGAACATTTTCACGAATGGAGTTGAAGCGACGCTTGATGTGCCTGGTCTTCTTGTGAAACCTGGGCTCCTTGGCAAGTGCAATAGCTCCAGTGTTGTCACAGAAGAGTTTGATCGGCCCCGACGCATTGGGTATGACTCCTAGGTCGGTGATGAACTCCTTCACCCAAATTTCTTCATGCGCTGCCTCCAAGGCTGCCATGTACTCCGCTTCACATGTAGATCCCGCCACGACGCTCTGCTTGCAGCTGCACCAGCTTACTGCTCCACCATTCAACATATATACGTATCCGGTTTGTGACTTAGAGTCATCCAGATCTGTGTCGAAGCTAGCATCGACGTAACCCTTTACGACGAGCTCTTCGTTACCTCCATGAACGAGAAACATGTCCTTAGTCCTTTTCAGGTACTTCAGGATATCCTTGACCGTTGTCCAGTTTTCCTTGCCGGGATTGCTTTGGTACCTTCCTACCAAACTTACGGCAAGGTTTACATCAGGTCTGGTACACAGCATGGCATACATAATAGACCCTATGGCTGAGGCTTAGGGGATGACACTCATCTCTTCTATATCTTCTGCCGTGGTCGGACATTGAGCTGAGCTCAATTTCACACCTTGCAACACAGGCAAGAACCCCTTCTTAGACTAATCCATATTGAACTTCTTCAATATCTTATCAAGGTATGTGCTTTGTGAAAGACCTATGAGGCGTCTTGATCTATCTCTATAGATCTTGATGCCTAATATATAAGCAGCTTCTCCAAGGTCCTCCACTGAAAAACTCTCATTCAAGTAGGCCTTAATGCTGTCCAAAAGTTCTATATCATTTCCCATCAAAAGTATGTCATCTACATATAATATGAGAAATGCTACAGAGCTCCCACTCACTTTCTTGTAAACGCAGGCTTCTTCATAAGTTTGCATAAACCCAAACGCTTTGATCATCTCATCAAAGCGAATGTTCCAACTCGGAGATGCTTGCACCAGCCCATAAATGGATCGTTGGAGCCTGCATACCTTGTTAGCATTCTTAGGGTCGACAAAACCTTCCGGCTGCGTCATATACAGTTCTTCCTTAAGGAAACCATTAAGGAATGCCGTTTTGACGTCCATTTGCCATATCTCATAATCATAGAATGCGGCAATTGCTAACATGATTCGGACGGACTTCAGCTTCGCTACGGGTGAGAAAGTCTCATCGTAGTCAACCCCTTGAACTTGTCGATAACTCTTAGCGACAAGCCAAGCTTTATAGATGGTCACATTACCATCCGCGTCTATTTTCTTCTTAAAGATCCATTTATTTTCTATGGCTCGCCGATCAACGGGCAAGTCAGTCAAAGTCCATACTTCCTTTTCATACATGGATCCTATCTCGGATTTCATGGCTTCCACCCATTTGTCGGAATCTGGGCCCGCCATCGCTTCTTCATAGTTCGAAGGTTCATCGTTGTCTAACAACATGATTTCCAATACAGGGTTACCGTACCACTCTGGTGCGGAACGTGTCCTTGTGGACCTACGAAGTTCAGTAGCAACTTGATCTGAAATTTCATGATCATCATCATCAACTTCCTCTCTAGTCGGTGCAGGCACCTCAGGAACATTTTCTTGAGCTGCGCCACTTACCGGTTCAAGAGGTAATACTTCATCAAGTTCTACCTTCCTCCCACTTATTTCTTTCGAGAGAAACTCTTTCTCTAGAAAGGACCCATTCTTGGCAACAAAAATCTTGCCTTCGGATCTGAGGTAGAAGGTATACCCAACAGTTTCTTTAGGGGATCACAAATCAGCCAGCTCACCAAACGTCCAATCTGCCCCCACATGGTCATTTGATTTGGTCAATGCAACATACGGTTGTCCCTCCCCTTCCTCATTCCTTATTTTCTTCTCGCGTCCCAGCACAACCCACTCGTAGTGCCGCTCTTGTAGTAGGAACAAGCACCGTTCGACGGCGATGCCGCATACCTCGCAACAATGACTTATGTTGTCAACTGATGAGCTCGTTGCACCAACACCGTCCCCATCCCAGCATCGGCAATCTCTACATTCCGGACAAATGAGCTCGCGGCACCGGCGTTGTTCCCCATTGTAGCAGTGGTGATGCTGCAACTCGATGAGCTAGGCCACATGGTCATTTGATTTGGTCAATGCAACATACGGTTGTCCCTCCCCTTCCTCATTCCTTATATTCTTCTCACGTCCCAGCACAACCCACTCGTAGTGCCGCTCTTATAGTAGGAACAAGCACTGTTCGACGACGACGTCGCATACTTCGCAACAATGACTTATGTTGTCAACTGATGAACTCGTTGCACCGACGCCGTCCCCATCCCAGCGTCGGCAATCTCTACATTCCGGACAAATGAGCTCACGGCACCGACGTCGTTCCTCATTGTAGCAGTGGTGATGCTGCAACTCGATGAGCTAGCAGCGTGACGATGCCCACATCACAACAAGGGTGATGCTGCAGTCACATGACCTCCTAGCATCGGTGATGCTGCGAGCAGTGGGTGATGTTGTGAACCCTCATCCCTGCTCTGCTCTTGCAGCACCCCTGGAGGCCCTATTGTAACAGACATCGTCGGGCATCTCCCTGTCGTAGCATCCACTGCCCATCACAACACACATCACCCTCCTCCTTCACTTTAGTCATTGGCATCTTCATAGCATACCACGGTCGCCATCGAAGCACTTCTCACAACTCCTTACAACTGTGTGCGGTCGATGTTGCAACGCTCCTCTTGCAGCATTGCGACATGTGCCTTTTTAGCACGAAGTGCCACCATGCAGCACCCCACCCCCGTTGGAGTGCAACACGCATGGTGGCCCCTGTTGCCGACCTTGCAGCACCATTGCCCCTGGCTATGGTATCGGGGCCTAGCTTCCTTGTAGTAACGGCGGCTAC
>NC_041384.1:221412767-221450627 GCF_002162155.2 Triticum dicoccoides
ATGAGGACAACGATATGGCAGCATGTCTCGTGACAAATGTGCAATTAGTTCATAAATAAGACACTTGGTTGAAAAATGTCAACCGTGTTTTGTAAAATACATAAAATCAAAACTATAACTGCACGTAGATTTGTTTGGTAGTGAGACATAACCTCACGTACCAGATGGTCACGAGGCACGGATTATTTCCCAGGTTCGGTCCTCATTATGCAACAAACACCATACAGTCCATACTCCTCATTATGCAACAAACACCATATAGTGCCTTCGGCAAGTTGGATGTCATCTCGTCAAGCCCAATACATGGCATTTGTGGCACGGAAATACAATGAAATCACTTCCCCTCAGACAAGCCCCCATCGGTATCCGCAATTGCCGGACATTGTTCAGGTCTCTAGAAGAGCTCAGGATGTTTTTTATTTTTTGTACCCATAAGCAGTTAACTGTTCAACAAGCATATAACAACAAACAGAATCACCACCATCCAAAGTCATATTATAACTCCACGAATATACGAGTAGATGGATGAATGGTTGTCCTTCAAGGCATATACGAGTAGATGGATGCCAAATTGCTAAAGGCATGCTGGCTAGGCTAGGAGCGTTCCATCCATCACAGTAAGAGCTTCTCCCTGGATCTGCACTCTCTGATTTGCGTCATCCAGTTGCAGGTATAGTGTTCCACCCCTTGGAGATGCCTGATGATACATATGAAGGAAAGCCAACATCATGGTTCAGCTGATCGAGTGCATGTTGCAGCACCATTTTTTAAATAAAATATTTTTTTAGTTTATATCAATTAAATTGCTGAAAACACAGCTAAGCACATACTTGAAATGCCGTCATTTTTTGCTTCCCCAGCTTTCTACCCCAATAGGGTGCCAAAACACAATGTGTACTGCCAGTAACAGGGTCCTGTCGAAATATAGTGATCAAAGGGTATGAGTTATGGAACAGGAAGATGTATTACATGGAGAATATCGAATGCCAATATACGCCCAATGGTAAATGTTGAATGAATGAGTTTTTTCTTATGTTGTACTAAATCAGCAACACTTATTTTGGGACGGAGGGAGTATATACTTAGTGTTCAACTACTCCTATGTAATACAAGACATTCCAATTCCTTGGTGAAATTATCTGTCACAACTGCAAGGTAAAAACTGCCTAGTTAACATTACTAATTACGAAATCGAGACAAGGAAGGCTCAGAACAAGCTGGAAGTAGACAACTCAATAGACTACATGACTATGGTAACCAGACTGAAAGATGTAAACATTACACATGAGCATAATTAGGTACCGCAACTTGGGAGAGGCAATCATGCACTCATTTTTAGTTAGCTAAGTACATATTGAAGTACAAAAAATGGTCGATGATGTGGTAAGTTAAATAAGTTTTGCCGTTTCTATATGCTTTGGACTAACAAAGGACATCACCTCATCTATCCCAAATTTTGGGCAGAAGAAACGTGTAAAGAAGTCATAACCAGATCCAGCCGGCGCCGGTCCTGTAAAAATAAGACCCCTGCAGGCCAAGTTTTTAATTTCATCGATGCTAGGAAGGATATTAACAACTTCTTTTCCTGAAGAAAGTTCCACCTGAAAATCATGCAAGATTTTTATTGACAATTAATGTTTCTGAAAGACCATACATTCGCACCAGCATGCTCCATTATAAAATGAGGAAGTTGATCCTCAAATGTAACTATGGAAACAAAAATATGGGGAGAGACAGTACAATGAGGTCGCCGTCGGTAGCCGATTTGTGAACGCTGACAATGGGTGCACCGTTTAGGGTCTCCAGAATCGACGGCGTTTCGTTGCATTCCAGAAAACCAATCATGGGGAAATCCAGCTCAATAAACAGCTTCCCCTGCTCCTCACCAGGGACGCCAGTGCTCCCTGGTGCGGGGACTTTCTTGGCAGTCAGGATCCCGGACCTGGTCATGAACTCCAGCTTGCCATGCTCCGGAAGAACAGTCGTGAAGAGGAAGTGCGCAGAGGCCAACGTCGCGTGGCCGCAGAGGTCAACCTGAAAACAATGAAATGATGAGTCAAGGTAGGTAACTGTGCAAATCAACATGTTCAGAAGTTCAGGTCGATACTGGTCGTAAGAGGGGGCTCTGGGATTTGTGGACGAGATGGATGGGGAGCCAGGATACCTCGGTGACGGGAGTGAACCATCGGAGGTGGAACCGCGGGGCTGCGCCGGCTCCCCCGGAGGAGTCCCGGGCGAGGAAGGCGGTCTCCGAGAGGTTGAACTCGGCGGCGACGGACTGCATCCACCGGTCGTCCACGGCCGCGGAGGCGCCCTCCTCTTCGAGGAGGCATACTGCGGCGGGGTTGCCCTTGAACGGCTCAGCCGCGAAGGCATCCACCTGCGACGAGACAGACGATGACGGCCGCGCCAGCGTCACTTCTCCTTCCGGACAGATTTGCGAGTGAAGAACAGGAGAGGGGAAGATAGTAGTACTGACCACGGCGTATCGGATGGCTTTTTTCCCCATTTCTCCGAACAAGGCGGCGGCGGCGGCGGCGGCAGGGTAACAGCAACGGCGGCGGCGGCGGCGGCTGCAAATTTGCGGGAGCTGCTGATAATCGTGGGGACACTGGGGAGGTAGTCAAGTACTCCCTCCGTAATCAGCAATGACAAGTACAACATGGAGATTTTGTCTTCCCGTCAGTTGTCACCGGAGTAACTAAATAATACTCGTTGAGTCCGGAATTACCCGCCGCTTAAACGGATATACTAGTATATTGCACTAAAATACTTCTGGATACATCTAAGACACTAATTTCCAACAGAGGTAATACATGAATGTATTTTTTTCAGTGGTGAGCGAACTTCTGTGGACTTTCGTGCTTTCCCGTCATACTAAGTTGGGTTTTCATTTTTCTATGTTGAACCTTGTCATTGTTTATTTGTATTTTTAAAAGAAAAGCCTAAGGAGCGTTCGGCTTTAAATTAATGAAGCTAACTAGATAAGAGTATACAATGTACAAAGTCAGACATTACAACTAGAGCAAATGATAGTACTTATATAGACTAGCTCAAATCAAAGGAGCAATATGACCAGAAAAGACATAAAGCTAAGGATCACATCGACTGATTACATCATAATAGGCTGCGGAAGTGGACATCCTTAATCTTGTTTAACACCCCTCAGGCCACCTTGTCCTTCCTCTTTTCTTAGAGGCCTCTGTGCTGAAAAAAATATAGCCTATTTAAAAATGTAATCAGTCGAATGGTGTGGGATACAACTCTTTATAGTAAGTTTGTTGTGCCAAGCCTGAAAAGCCCAAGCCATTGCCGCAAACAAGCGCTAAATGATTCTACATTATAGACCTCGGATATCAGATAGAAGAATAGGAATATGCTAAGACGATTTGAGGACCCGGGTACACCCAAAGCTTTCCCAAACACAACTCCAAAGAAATTTGACCGGAGCACATTTGAAAGGGGATGTGGTCTACGTCCTCAGGAGCTCTGCAAGGAGCACGTGAAAAGTTCCTAGGTCCATGGCGTTTTTGGAGGTTAAGGTCGAGGGAAGTCTATCATTGGTCGCTTGCCAAAGGAAGACCTAAATCTTAAGGGGGGCACGGTGGACCAGAGGGCCTCGTGTAATGCATCGGAGGGCCATGGAAATTTTTAGCATAGATATATTTCACCAAGAAGCAAGCCGATGCTTTTCAGGTCCCCACGGATGATGTCCCTTTCGTCAATGAGATGAACTTGATTGAGTTCAAGGAGAAGGGCTTCGAAAGAGTGTGTGGTGTGAAACTTTATGTGGATGTTTGTGGCTCGGGCGGTTTGCTTTATATATAAAGCGAAGCGAAAGCCTTTTTCCAATAAGATGCCCTATCCGTTGTGTTGAAGTTTCCGAGGAAGGGGAGGTTGATACCCATGTTGCATCACTTCCTTTACAAGAATTTTTGGATTAGAAGCAATTACGAAAAGCTCTGGTATTTGGCATATAGAGCAGTGTTGTGGAGCCATTTGGTATCGGCCCCCATTACAAACCGAGAAATGAACTCCCACATTAAAAATGCACTTCTGAATCCCAGTCCAGATTTGGGAGCCCCGCTTCTTAGAAGTGAAGAATGAAGAAGTTGGCAAGTATTTTTTTTCTTAAGGAGTTGGGCCCAGAGACTGGTGTCATTTTGAGAGATTTCCAAATCTATTTGGTTAAGAGGGCTAGGTTTTTTTTTTTTTGGTGTTGGAAATCCCAAGACCAGGGAGGGACGCATATATCCTCCCCGCGGATCATGTGTTATTTGTGTTTGATGGCTGTAACTGCAAATATCAACCAGAGGGAATGAATGGAAGATTTTCAAAAATTCTTTGGATAAAATGATCTAACCAAAGACAATCTGTTGGAACTGGTTTGATGTTTTTCCGTCATGCAAAGCACCATAAAGGGGTTGAACCAGTTAAAAAAAACTTCATTTATGCAAATCAACCCTATTAGCATCAACTTGCAAAAATAACGTAGGTTACATATGTTATGGATGCAACTCGATTGTATTGCAAGGCCCAAGAGGCGGCAAAGAGACAACGACCGCGTGAGTAGAGGATCAAGCACAAGTTGTGCATGCTAAAAGTAGACCTAGACTCTAATACCATGTTATGGATGCAACTTGATTGTATTGCAAAGTCCAAGGAGCATATATCTTACACAAGACTTGGGTACAAGGAAAGGAAACATGGTCTAATAGGATTCCTAAACCTTATACTCCTTAACAACATAGAGTAAACAAGACTGAACACAAGACTAGGCAAAACCTCCCATTTTATTTCCCTACCTTTACAAAATAATAATAATAATACAACCCATATAATTCACCTGATGAAGCATGGCATAGACATGTTCTTATACAAGTTACAGTACTAGAAGTTCTCCTTGTGAAACTCAAACTTTGTGTTTGTCTTGTGGGTGAAATCTGCCGACAACTGCCGCAACTGTGGCACAAGAACAGGCTCACCACAATAGAAAACCCCTGAAACAAAATTAAAGGTTAGCAGATGATGATGGTAATTACCCACATTTGTAGTACCAGATCGATGTGAGAATGGAAGGAAGACAGACCGACGCGCTGGTTCTCATGGTTGACCGCAACACGCTTGAAGACGCTTCGCCAATTAGGCCTGGCAAAGTGAGTCTTGACGCTGGTTCCAGACAAGATGTCAACTCCCTTCTTTGCATGCTGGAGTTCTTGGAGCATGACAATGAGCGCGGAACGAGCATCGCCCTCTTGATACACACTCGAGCAATGGTTGTGGAGCTCGATCACTTGATCCTTGTCCTTCTCAGCCACCTCGTTCATCACCCCTCTGAACCATTCAAAGGAGCCCTCCTCCCTTGTGACCCAGTAGAAGTAGGCCCTCTTCGTCATAAATTGTCTCTTCTTTGCCTTACCAGTGGTGCTCCCCGGCTCTGCTCCACCAACCGATCCCCCAGGCTGGATGTGGTTAAGCACATCCTTCACAATGCTGATCAAAGGGGTGGCTCCAATGCCAAGCCCAATGAGGAGTAGCACATCGTATTCCCGGTAATCTTGTGCTGGAGCACCATATGGTCCATCAATCAAAAGTTTAGGGAATCTTGTACATGTCAAACAAAGTTTAGGGTCAGACAGGAGTTTACAATATATTGCGCCGTAATACATTTTTGAAAAAGCTGAAGAAGTTCCTTTTCACCTTGCGTTGCAGTCAGTGATTCCCCTGGAGAGGTCAGCTCTAAGGAGTCCACTTTCTCCTTCAGCTGGAGGCCGACACGCCTGGTTTATAGTTAAGGTTGTTATCGGTTACTTGGACAAACTTCCAATAGGATGTGATCACTGGATGAACCGAAAGCCAAGAGAAGCTGATTTACCTCAGAGAAGACTGTCCTAAGCCGAGAAGTCCAATCACCCCTTGTGCGGATGTGGACACTGAGGTAATTATCTCCTGGTGCCGATGTAATGGAAAACGGATGCCTGTGATGGAACAAATTTTCCGTACTATTAGTCATCTGCTGATTTCATAATAAAATTAACGCAACTGTTTCTCAAAGGTTGTAACGGTAGGCACCATTCATATGGAGATACAGCTCTGCAATTTATGAAGATGTACTGCCCACTCCGGTATCTAAAACCAGTTGGCTTGGACATATAAAGAGCCAACACATGCCCAGGATATACCGCAACCTGTTGAAGACACAAAAGTTGAAAGCTTATTTCTGTTCACAATACATCTCCCATATTAAATGGGTTGGTATTTATTAAGACCCACTACATTTACAAGAAAAGTAGTTGTCTATAGGATTGTTTAAGGTCAAAAAGACAAACAAGGAAAAACTATATGAAAGGGGTTGTTTAATAGTGGTACCTTCTGAATCTTAACTGCATCATGGCTCCTAAATAACCGAACAATGCGCTCGCATGAATATAAGAAGACAGGATAAGCGATGTACATCCATGTCTGATAACAATAAGAAACTATCAATAAGTATTAATATTGACCATTGCATTTTTTAGTGGCATTAGGGTATAGGCTTTTACCGATTTCTTGTACCACTCCTTCGTCAGATACAAACTTGTTCCATGGACGATGAGCAGCGCATACACAATAGCAAATAGGTGGTGCGTAAACCAAAAGGCATTGAAACCAGTCATCTTCTTGAGTGGATTAGTGTCCTTCAGCTTGTTACGTCGGAACCATGGCTGAGCTAATACAAAAGCTATTGACATGAGCACTACCATGACAATACCTGTCCACCCTGCAGTTCCTTTTACAAACCACCAGTAGTTTGGTGGCCTTTTGTCCCCAAAGAAAGGCTTCATTGGTTCATATTTTGCATCACTTGCATGGAGCAAGAGAGGAAAATCACATGTCAGATGAGCACCTGCATGCAGAGCAACACCAACTGCAACACCTGCTGCTATTACCTGCACAATAAAATATCGTACCGAGGATTATGTTGGTCACAATTTACTAGTGCTAAATTATCTATCAGACATCGTCAACAGGTTACTCTAATTGGCTCATTGATAAGATATTGTGTGCTCACATGCAATGCAAAGCTTCAGGATGCCAAAAATCCATTTGTGTTCCATAATGACTGAACGGTGGACAACATCCTAATCCAGTCAGGACTCCCAGAGTCCAAAGATAAGAGGATTTTGCAACCGTACTATGGCCAGGATTACTACCCTCTCTTTTTAGGTCATGGAGAAATATGTTTGTTTTTTTCAGAAAAGGAGGAATCACCCCCGGCCTCTGCATCTGGGAGATGCATGCGGCCATATTATTTATTATTCACAAAGACCTTACAAAGAAATACAACAGTAAGCCCAAGGCCACCATCTCTACTATCCTCTTGATGAAGGTGTGCCGAATGTCCGGGCCAAATACCAAACAGGCATCGCACAAAAGCCTAACATCTAACGCCGGATGCCCCATCCAAAGCCACATAGGCGGGACTGGGTAACACTCCGGTCCGGCGCACTCTCAGTGAGTACCACACGCACACGCTGCAAAGGGCCGTCACCTCCGTCTTCCCTCGATTCATCCTCAAAGCATGTACTGACGTATCGACCTTGTCAGGCCTCTCTGCCATCGACGCCACCACGACGCCAGACAACGTCAACCTTCTGCGCGTGTCCATCGCCACACATCTGACGCCAAGCCTCCACTGCTCCATGCCGCCGAGAACCGCCGCCATGAATATGTAGAAATAAACACCGCTCCACCGAAGAAGCCATCCACAGGTCCCTCGAGCCCGAGTGCAACTCCAAGAATGCCGCCCCCAAGGGGGTAACGACACATGAATGCCGCCGTCATCCGATCAGCTGATTTAGGGTTTCCCCTGGAGGTATTGGGTGGGGTTGGGAGCTTCACCTCGATGATGCCTTCATGAAGGAAACGATGATAAGGGCATCGTCATCACCGGCTCCGGCCAACGACCAAAGACCAACTTTTCACCCGGATCCATCCCAAGGAATCCACCCGACAACCTGTGCACTGTCTCGATCACCTTCAAAGCCCTAGATCTAGCCGCCTAGATCCGGCGACCAACCGCAACAGCAGTGCTACCGTAGGAGCCCTGGCGCACCGGCCACTGCCTGAATGCGCCACCACTGTAGCCTGGGAGGAGGGCTACCACCCCACCTCGCCAAACCGCGAGAGCCGCCGAGATGGATCCCGCACGCTCATCACCATCTCTGATCTGAACCAATCCGCGGCAAAACCACAAGATCGGCGATGCAGATCCGCCTTGGATAGGGACAGCAGCACGCCATGCTGCCGCGGGAAGCCCGAGCTTCACCCGCCGCCACCTTCCAAGGCCGCCGCCCCAGGATCCAGTTGTTAGGAAATATGCAACTTGTATTTCCAGGAGGCCATAGGCCAGTATATATACATACATGTACAGGTGTGGAATATATGCAGGAAACCCCTTATACAATAGGGTAAATACGAAAGGCTACATGGCTATATATATAATACTCTAACACCCCCCTCAAACTCATGGTGGATTAACAACACTGAGTTTGGAGAGATAGAAGCCATGTTGTGCTCTAGTCTGGGCCTTCGTCAGAAAATCCGCCAACTGTAACTTGGAAGGCACATACTGAGGAGCAATAACCTGATCCTGCACACCGGCGCGCACATAGGAAACATCAACACCAATATGCTTGGTGAGCTCATGCTTTACAGGATCGCGCGCAATGCTACTAGCGCCTGTACTGTGTCAGATAAGAGCAAAGTAGGTGTAGTAATAGAAACACCAGAATCTTGAAGTAACTCAGCCTCTGCACTCGAACGGGAAACTGCAATCTGCTTCTTCGTCTTCCAGGCAATGAGAGAACCACCAAGAAAAACACAGTAAGCAGAAAGTGAACGGCGATCGGAGGGATCACTAGCCCACGTAGAATCCGAATAGGCCTGAAGCTGTAAAGAACTAGAGCAAGGAAAGAATAGACGGCGAGAGATCGTGCCCTGAAGATATCGGAGAACACGAAGGAGGTGACTATAGTGAACCGAAGTGGGAGCGGAGACAAACTGGCTTAGAATATGAACCGGATAAGAGATATCTGGACGAGTGACAGCTAGATAGACAAGACTCCCAACAAGATGACGATAACGCGTCGGGTCAGGCAAGGGGTCACCATCAGTATCACGGAGGTGAACATTGAGCTCCATGGGAGTCTCAACAATGCACTCATCAGCGAGAGCAGCACGAGCAAGAAGATCCTGTATATACTTTTCCCGGGATATAAAAAAGGCATCAAAGGTAGAAGAGACTTCAATCCCAAGAAAGTAGCGAAGAGGTCCAAGAACGGACATAAGAAACTGCTCACTAAGACGGGCCTTGGCAAAGGCAATATACTCAGGGTCGTCGCCAGTGATGATCATGTCATCAACATAGAGAAGAGTCCGACCACGAGGAGAAAGGTGGACAAACAATGCTGGATCATGAGCACTCGCTGAAAAACCAGCGACGGTCAGCACAAAGGCAAGACGCTCAAACCAGGCGCGGGGGGCTTGCTTAAGGCCATAGAGAGAGCGACGAAGACGACATGCCATGCCATCGGGAACAGAATACCCAGGTAGTGGCTGCATGTATACCTCCTCACGCAGCTCACCGTTAAGAAAGGCATTCGATACAGACCAGTGGCGTGCAGAGGCCACGGCAAGAAGTGTACGAATAGCGGTCATATGGGCCACAGGAGCAAAAGTCTCGTCGTAATCACGACCATGCTCCTGCTGAAAGCCACGAGCCACAAGACGAGCTTTATAACGCTCAAGAGAACCATCGAAGCGAGTCTTAACCTTGTAGACCGACTTACAAGTGATGGGACGGACACCTGGAGGAAGAGAAACAAGATCCCATGTACCAGTGCGTTCAAGAGCAGCAATCTCCTCTGCCATCGCAAAATGCCATTCTGGATGAACAACAGCCTCACGATAAGAAGTCTGCTCAAGAACAGCAGCACCAGCGGTTGGAAAACCAAGGCGATCAACAGGCGGAAGCGGACGAGGACGCAAGCCATAGGTAGGCTAAGACAAGGAGGACGGCACATCAGCAGATGCATCCACAATACGTGAACGACGAGTGTAATGCTGAGGAAAAGATGGAAGAATACGAGGAGGAATAGTCGAGGTAGAATCAGGAGGTGGAGACGAAGAAATCACCAGGGATGAAGGTGCAGAATCCGGTGACATGTGAGGTGAGGAAACCATGGGAGATGGTGGCGGCAAATCGGCAAGCGGTGGAGCAGTAGAGTGAGCAGGACGGAGAGGCAAGGGCTTAACTGGAGTGATAGGCGTGTCGGGAAAAGTGAGGAAAGAGATATCCTCCACTGAAAAGGTCGAGGAAGATGGACGCGGGTAGAAGGGACGCGACTCATCAAAAGTCACATCCAAGAAATACACATCCAACGACCGATAGGATCCCAACAACGATAGCCTTTATGCTCATCACTATAGCCTAAGGAAACACACTCAACAGACTGAGCAGTCAGTTTGGTGCGTTCGCGAGGGACAAGAAGAACATAGCAAACACAACCAAACAAGCGAAGCGTCGAATAATCAGGAGAACGATCAAAGAGACGCTCGAAAGGAACACCACCCTAGAGAGCAGCGGACGGCTAAAGGTTAATGAGATAGGTGAAGGTGAAGATAGCCTCGGCCCAAAAATGAGGTGGAAGAGAAGCGGCGATCATCAACGCACGAGCCGTCTCAAGAAGGTGGCGATGCTTTCGCTCAGCCACGCCATTCTGAGCATGAGCACCAGGACAAGAGAACTGAGGAAGAGTGCCCTGCTCAGCAAGAACACCATGCAATATCTTAGAAATATACTCGCCAGCGGAGTCAGCACGGAACACACGAATAGGCGAAGAGAATTGAGTGTGAACCATGGCAGCAAAATGCTTATAGATGGAAAGAACCTCACTGCGAGAAGTCATAAAATAAAGCCAAGTGTAACGAGAGAAATCATCTATGAAAATAATATAGTATCGATGGCCCCCTTTCGAAGCGAAGGGAGCCGGACCCCATACATCAGAATGGACTAAATCAAAAGGACACTGAGACACTGACTCACCAGTAGGATAAGGTAACTGAATCTGTTTTCCTAGTCTACAACCCTGACACTCTAAAGAGACATCTCCTGAGACAGACCCCAGAAGACCTCGACGAACTAATGACGACAAGCGAGAGCCACAAAGATGACCAAGTCGATGATGCCACTGCTGGAAGGAGCCGGTAGCTGAAGCGACAAAAGCGGATGGACTGGCGATAGTGGTAGCAGCGGAAGGAACATGAAGCCGGTCTAGCTCCCAAAGACCCTGAGAGTCACGGCGGCGAGGGCCAGCCCCAACCAAAGTGTGCGTTCGACGATCCTGAACAGAACAAGAGTCAACGTCAAGGATGCGCAACAACCAGAATCAGTAAGTTGACCAGCAGAAAAAAGATTCATGGTAAGTCGAGGAACATGAGCAACATCAGGAACAGAGTAAGAAGGTGTGGTAAGATTGCCTCGACTAGCAACAGAAAGAGGAGTACCATCGGCAGTGAGTACATGAACAGGAAAACCAAGCGATTTAAGAGAGGACAAAGTTGAAGAATGAGAAGACATATGAAAAGAAGCTCCAGAGTCCATAATCCACAAGGATGTACCTGACTGTGTAGAGGGTGGTTGCTCAGTGCGGGAAGCATCAGTCACAGAAGCTGCAGTACCCATCGAAGGAGAACCTGAAGCAGCAAGCAGACGCTTAAGTCGCAGAATATCCTGCTCAGTCAAGGCAGTGGCGGAAGATGTCGAAGTAGAAGAAAAAGTCCCTGAAGCTGATGATCGCGCCTTACGCAGGTGTTTCTTCTTCTGGAAGCACTGATACTCAACATGACCATCCATATTGCAGTAGCCGCAGTGAGGACGAGACCGACCCTGGCCGCCCGTAGGAGTAGGCAAGAGCGGAGGAGCACTGGAGCGGGATGGAGTCGGTGCAGCAGGCGACATAACAAGGACTCGAGCAGCGAGCACAGAGGGAACCTCAAGTAGACCAGCACCACGTAGGCGAGTCTCCTCAGCACAAATCTCAGAAAGCGCCTCCATGAGGGAGATACGACCACGAGCAAACAACTGAGCACGCCGGGGCTCAAACTCCTTACGGAGCCGAGATAAGAACTCGTAGACACAATGAAACTCCAAATCAGCCCGCACAGCCTGGCAACACTGACAAGTACGACAACCAGCAGTGCGGAGAGAATCAAGTTGACGCCAGATAGCAAAACTCTGAGCATAGAAATCGTCAACACTGGAGTCACCCTGCTGAAGAGCATGTTCCTGCCGGACCACAGACAGATATAAGGCATCACCAGAGGGCTGACAGCGCTGACGAAGACGGGTCCACATCTCAGATATGGCAGGGAGCCCCAAGAACTCAGAGGCAAACTGAAGCAGAACACTAGCAGTGAGAACAGCTGCGGCACGGGCATCCTCATCAAGCCACTGAGTGTAAGCAGAAAGAGCCTCATTATAAGTCTGAAGAGCCTCCTCATAAGTCGAAACTTGCGCATCATAAGCATGGACGGCAGTGTCATCTGCAAGCTTAGCTGCATCCTTCGCAGCTTGATTAGCATCGGCAGCAAGAACCGGTGGCGTCGGCGGAGTAGGGGCCACAGGTGGAACCGGACATGGCGGACAACGGACCTTGCCAGAAAGAACGCCCCAAAGACGAATGCCACGCATATGAATGCTCATGAAGCCAACAAACTCGATGTAGTTAGTGCCATCAAAGATCACCGGACAGCGAGAAACTGCGACATAGCTTGACGGTGTAGACATTTTTTTTGGCAATCATCGGCAGATAGCAGTACAGACAGAGGGTCCTAACGATCAGCGTAGTCAGCGCTCGCGGCGGCAGCAGATGGATGGGACGAGAGCCAGCAGCAGGGGCGAAATCCAGCGAGGGACGGCCGGATCGGACGCAGGCGACGAAGACCGGCGACTGGCGGCCTGTTCCGGCGAGAGGCGTCCGGATCCGATGAGGGGCGGCGAAAAACCAGGCTGGCTGTGGAAGATCGATTGCGGGCGGAGGCTCCTGTGCTGACTTGATTTAGAGTGATCACGGGGCAGGACCTTGAGCTAGCATGATAGGATCTGGAGCTAGCGTGATCTGGACGGGAAGGAGTTGAACGGCGGCTGCAGGGAAGGAGAGGAGCGGCCTTGGGTTGACCGGCTGCTACGGGACAGAAAAAGGCAGCGACGACGGACACGGAGATCAATAGCACGAGTTGCAGCGTGCAAAAAATTGACCTAGCTCTAATACCATGTTAGGAAATATGCAACTTGTATTTCCAGAAGGCCATAGGCCAGTATATATACATGTACAGGTGTGGAATATATGCAGGAAACCCCTTATACAATAGGGTAAATACAAAAGGTTACATGGCTATATATATAATACTCTAACACCAGTCGCCGCCGATAGGCTGAGCCGCCGGCCACCGCGACCAAGGCCACCATGACCCCGCTAGCCCATCGAACGGCCGGCGCCACCAGATCTTCCTCGGAGTCTAGCAGCTCCGCCGACCCCGCCCAGCACCACGCCACCGCCTTGCGCCGCCGCAACGCAAATCGGGGGAAAGCGCCCCGGCACCATGGGTGACCCGCCTCACCGATCTGGCGGGAAGGGAAGAGAAGAGAGCCTCCGCCGCCGCCATCAGCCACCTGGGGCTTCACCCGACGACCTCCTCTAGCGGTGGCGGAGGGGAAGGGAAGGATGGACGTGCCCGGCGGCGGGGGCTAGGGTTTCCACCCGAGCCGCCCTAGCGGGAGGGCGACGCGGGGACGTGAGGGATGCAAGATCTCATGAGATAGGAAAGGGCCAGGTGACTGGGCCCATGGAGAAATATGTAATAACATTAGTTGTGCCAGTGCAAACGCAATCAACACAAAGCAAGGTAGGAGCAATTAGAGGCGTTTGAGAGGATTAGAGGCTAGTTTTTTGCTTTACAAGAAACAATACATTTCATATTGCATGCATTTAAAAAAACAGATATATACAGGCAAGAAAAGTGGAAAACAAACTTTACAAAGTTATCTCAGGGTATAATAGTAGGTTCTTGTATAAGAAAGGATCCAATGGTCCTAAATGGTTTGAAAGGATTGTAAGAGAACAAAAATCCCTTCAACTCGTTCGAGGTCGTATGTAAGGCAAATGTGTGACTTGCAAAATCTTCTCTCATCATGAACATTTCATCGTTTTTCTCTTCGTGGGGGACATCAACAGTGCGAAGCATGGGTCAGATTCCGAGGCGCTCCACATGTCGCCTCCTCCAGGGCGACCGGGGGCGCTAACCCTAGCCAGCGCCGCCACCACCTCTTCCATCCTCCCCTCTCCCCTCGTCATCCCTAGAGGTGGCCGCCGGAAAAGCCCGTGTGCCGCCACTGACGGGGACAGCGGGGATCTCGCGTCCCGCGACTGTCGCTTGGCTGCCTAGAGGGGTTGTACATGGTGGCACGAGATCTTCCGCCGGCGGATGCTCCTCCCGCCAGCGCGGCGACACTCCGTTGACAACGTGGGGATGGCGAACTCGGATGGGATGTGATCTACGGTGCAAGGGCCCCGGAACGGCGTTCCGGTCATAGCGGTGGCGGCGGCCCGTCCGTCGGGGATGATAGGTCAGGAGGCGGCTCTGTGCTCCTCCATACGGATCTGGGTCGTGAGACTTGCCGGTCCTCGATGCGATTGGAGCTGGAGGTGCGGATTCAAATCGGGAGAAATCCCTAGGCGACACCGGTCGGCCGCGATGCCCATGGGCATCGTCTTTTCTCCATGGAGACGTTCATTAGATCTGCTCTACCTCCACCACGCTATTTGTCTTCCGGGTGAAAACCCTAACTGCAGTAGGCGGCGACGGGGCCTTTGTTGGGCTGTATATGTGTGAATCTGGCCCACATGGCCCATGTAAACCAGTATATGTATTGTACAGACTAGAGAGGAAGAGAGTTATCCAGAAATTTCCCAAACCCACCACACTTCATGGTGTCAGAGCACAGGCGGGAGGCGATGCTGGGTTCTGTAGGTCACCGGCGGCGGTAGAGGCGCGCCTGGAGAGGGCCGGCGGGCGCGGCTGCGTGCGAGCGCGCGGGCTGCCTGCGGAGCGCCTGGAGGGGATTGGAGGCTACAGGCGGCACTGCTCTCTCCCGTGAAGAGGTGCGCGCGCGCGAAGTGCTCCTGGTGCTGCGGGTGCTACTGTGTGTGGCAGAGGGCAGAGGAAGGAGGCGGCTGCGCCAGGGGAGAGGCCAAGTACTGGCTGGTTTGCTGCTTGTGCGGCTGGCTTGCTGCTGCTGGAGAAAGACTGAGAACAGTCTGCAGTTGCTGCTGCTTGCTGTTGGTGCGGCAAAGGGTGCTCTTTGCACTGCTGCTGCTTGTGGCTGCTGTGTGCTGGAACTGCTGTTGTTTGCAGAGGAGGAGGAAGATGCTGTTGTTGCTGCTTGCAAGTGCTGCTGCTGACTCTGTTGCTGCTGGTGGTGTACTACAGTGGAGTTAGCAGAGAAGAGGAGGTAAGAGCTCCTGGATTGATTTGGTGCTGCTGTGTGAGGGGCTGCTAGATAGCGTACTGAGGAAGAAGGAAAGTTCTTGCCTGCTGTGATTGAGGCAAGACATGGGAGAAAATCAGGGACTCGAGAAGGCAATTGAAAAATTGGCTGAGCTCCTAACAGCCAAGGTAGGAGCTGCAGCATCTCTAAATAATGTAATTGTTCCTCACATTGAGCCAATTCAGAAAATTGACCTGATGCCAAATGAAATTAAGCTGGAAGATGTTAAGAATTATTTGAGCTGGTCAAGAAGGGCGCTACTCATCTTGAGGACTAAAGGGCTTGAGGGCTTTGTCAGTGGTGAGGCAGAGGAGCCAGGAGACAAGAAAACTTCAGAATGGAGGACATGGAGCAGTACCAACTCTTTGATAGTGGCATGGTTGTTGAACTCCTTGTCTCCAACCATTGCTGCAACTGTTGAGACTATCTCAACTGCTACTGAGGTATGGAAAACCCTCTCAAAACTGTACTCAGGTGAAGGGAATGTGATGTTAATAGCTGAAACAGAGGAGAGAGTTGGTGAACTCAGACAAAGGGAAAATTCTGTGATGGAGTATGTTGCTGAACTGCAGCGCTTGTGGGCTGATTTAGATCACTATGATCCTCTGGATTTGCCACATGCAGATTGCATAGCAGCTGCTAGAAAATGGATTGAACGCAGACGAGTGATGCAGTTTCTCAAAGGATTGAACTCTGAATTTGAGGCGAGACGTGCTACTTTATTTCATCAACCTACTCTACCTGCCTTAGAGGATGCCATAGCAGCAATGGCACAGGAGGAGGTCCGATTAAAGTTGATGAAGAACAATACAACGACTCCATCTCATCCAGCCTTCATAGCAACCGACTATAAGAGCAGAGAGTGCTTCAACTGCGGTGAGAAGGGTCATTTGATTCGTTCTTGCACGGCTCCACGTAGGAACATGCGTGGAAGGGGGAGAAGATATAACCGAGGTGGATTAAGGGGAGGCCGAGGCCGGGGATACTCTGGTGGTCAAAGGGCAAATGTGGCAGTCTCAGAAGAAGGATCCTCACTCGCAACCCAAGAAGAATCAAAGAAAAGAACAGAAAGCACAGGTGATAAGGATCATGAGGATTGTAGTTACGACAACTTTGCTCATTTTGTATCTACAGATGAAGGTAATTGTGCTCATGCATCTATTCTCTCACAAAGATCACATCCTGATTGGATATTAGCATCAAAGCATGTTGCCGGCACATCAATGGAATTTGAGTCATATATTCCATATCCACCCACATGTAAGGAGACTATCCAAACTGCTGATGGCACCTCACAACCCATTAAAGGCATTGGCACAATACAATGCACACCATCTATTAAACTTTCATCTGTTTTGCATGTTCCTGCCTTTCCAGTCAATCTTATGTCAATGAGTGCTTTGGTTGACGATGTGGATTGTCGAGTAATAGTTGACCGCTATTTATGTCTAATTCAGGAGAGGCAAACGGGGAAGAGGCTTGGGACTGGAACCAGGCGTAATGGGCTATGGTACATGGATCGCGAGGTGCCAAATAATGCGGTGTCTACGATGTTAGCAACAATGATGGGAGAAAAGGAAACAAAGGTAATGCTTCACCATTGTAGAATGGGACATATGTCTTTTGAGAAGATGAGTAAAGTCTTTCCCGATGTAATGTGTGGGGTGGATAAGAACAAGCTTGTGTGTGATGCATGTGAGTTTGCTAAACACACAAGGACATCTTATGTGAGTAAGGGTCTTAGGAGTATTTCCCCTTTTATGCTTGTTCACTCAGATGTGTGGACATGTCCTGTTATCTCTCTAAGTGGAATGAAGTACTTTGTTACATTCATTGATTGCTATACTCGTATGACATGGGTGTATCTTATGAAGCATAAGGATGAGGTTTTTAAATGCTTTCAGTATTTCTATGCTTATGTGAAAAATCAGTTCAATACACAGATACAGATGATCAGGACAGATAATGGGACAGAGTATGTGAATAAGGAGTTTGTCACATTCCTATCAAGTCAAGGTATATTGCACCAAACATCTTGTCCGGGTACACCACCTCAAAACGGAGTAGCTGAGAGGAAGAATCGCCATATTTTGGAGGTTGCTCGGTCACTAATGTATACAATGAACGTGCCAAAATTCTTGTGGAGTGAGGCTGTAATGACAGCTACATTCCTCATCAACCGGATGCCGTCAAGGGTGATTGGAATGAAGTCGCCATGTGAGATGTTACTAGGTGAGAACAAATTCTTAGTTCCTCCTAAGGTATTTGGATGCACCTGCTTTGTCCGGGATCATAGACCCTCAGTGGGAAAATTGGATCCACGAGCAGTAAAGTGCATCTTCATAGGTTACCCATCTGGTCAGAAGGGATACAAGCTATGTTTTTAAGGCGGTAAGGCGAGGCGAGGCGCTGGGGGGCGCCTCACCGCCTAAGCGCTAAAGCGTAAGGCGAGGCATAAGGCGAGGCGACGCCTTAGACACGTGCATATATAATATATGGCAGCCAATTAGGAGATTTAACAACTAGCATTAACTTAATAAATTGTACATACATATATAATAGATGGCCACCAATTAGGAGATTTAACAACTAACATTAACATATAAACTGTTACCAAAGCATAGGCCTCAAATCATCTTGTGTATATGACAGAACGGCGCCTTTGAAGTTCAGCTTCATCCTCCTCATCAATATATCGCTCCATAGCTTTAAACTTTCTAGTGTTTAAGGAATTGTGCATCTCTATCCTAATCTCCATGGATGCCTCGGGACACTTATCCGCATCACTGGAACCCCCAGAAAAGTGCTGCTTTAGCCTTCTCACTCCACCATGGACTATCTTGCCACACAATGTACACTGGAGTAAATCTTTCCTCTCTAAATCTGGCCAGAACCCATACTTCCAGGCTGGATCATCTGATGTAGCTCTTCTCCTAGGATCATTGGCTAGATCCATCAGAGCAGGTACACCTGGCTACTGTCAAAGAAAAAGAGAGAAGAGCCAAATCACTAGAGCAGCCAGATCAAGCATGGGGAAGGAGAGAAGCAGTGGTGGGGCTGCTGCCTTGTGGGTGGAGAAGCAGATCTGGGAAGAAACAGATGCAGATGAGGAGCGGGCAAGCACATCTAGCTACACTGCTGTGCATAAGAGAGGCAGCACCTAACAGTTAGTAGAGGAGCTGTGCATAACAGAGCAGGCAAGCATGGCAAGCTACACTGCTGGATGGAAGAAAGAGGAGAGGGGGAAAGGGGGGAGAAGAGAGGGCTGAATTCATACCTTGATGTGGTGCTGATCTGCTGGAAGAGGGTTGTGCCAGAGGAGGATGGGGAGGAGCTGCAGCCAGAGAGGAGGGGGAGGAACTGTGGCCGGAGGGAGGAGGCTGGCGGCTGCCGCAGATCTGAGGAGGAAGCCTCCCTCAATGGTCCAGAGAGGAGACAGGAGAGACCTCTCGCGTCGATTCACTCTCTCTTTCCCCTTCTCATAACTGGTCGCACCTGAACCAATGTTTCCCGCGCCTGTGTTCCCGCCCAGGTCAGTTTTCCCGCCTGCAATCTCTGTTTCCCTGCCTGACAAGCTAAGGCGTCCGATTTGGTCTGAGGCGTGCAAGGCGGCGCTAAGGCGGACGCTTCAGACGCCTTACAGCCTAAGGCGGACGCCTTACACGACTGTCTAAGGCAAGGCCGACGCCCTGAGCCTGGAGGGCGCCCTGACGCCTAGGCGTCGCCTAAGCGACGCCTTACGGACGCCTTAAAAACAAAGGATACAAGTGTTGGAGTCCCAGCGAGCGGAGAACATTTGTGAGCATGGATGTGACATTCAGGGAGTCTGAACCGTTTTATGGAGAAAAAACGGATCTCAGCTCGTTATTTGACTTCGACTCTCCTAGCATGAGTGGTGCTAGTCGAGAGGGCGGGAGTGAACCACCAAGGACAAAGGAAGATGAACCACCGAGAGTTGTTCCATGTCATGCAAGGGAAGAGAGATGGAGAAAGCCAAATGAGGAAGAAAATCTAAGGGTGTATACCAGGAGGCAACCTATGACTGAAGAGAAATGGAGAAAGCCAAATGAGGAAGAAAATTTAAGGGTCTATACCAGGAGGCAACTACAAGATGAGCAGCAACAACAACAATCTCCAATAGCAAGTGACACACATGTGCAGGGGGAGCAACAGGCTCCAACAAGTGTTGAAATTGTTGAATTGTCTGATGGTGAGACATGTGCCACTCCAACTCCATCTAATGTAAACGATTCAATGAACTTGCCTATTGCCTGGAGGAAAGGAACCCGAGTTGGAGCTGGAAAACCTCCAGAGAGGTATGGTTTTGAGCATGACATAGCTAATTACGTATCATATACATCTCTGTCTCCGAGATACAAAGCATTCATTGCATCATTGCAATCTGTGGTGACTCCAAGAGATTGGAAAATGGCAAAGCAGGATCCAAAGTGGTACGAGGCAATGTTGGAGGAAATGAGAGCACTTGAAAAGAACAAGACATGGGATATTGTACCTCTTCCAGCAGGAAAACGACCGGTTAGCTGTAAATGGGTGTATACTGTGAAGCAGACTCCTGAAGGAAGGGTAGAAAGATACAAGGCAAGGTTAGTGGCTAGGGGCTATAGTCAGACATACGGGATTGATTATGATGAGACTTTTGCACCTGTCGCAAAGATGGGCACAGTGAGAACCTTAATTTCTTGTGCCACTAACTTTGGTTGGGCTTTGCATCAGTTAGATGTAAAGAATGCATTCCTGCATGGTGATTTACATGAGGAAGTTTACATGGAGATTCCACCTGGTTTCTCAAAGCCCGAGACATCAAGAAAGGTATGCAAGTTAAGGAAGTCTTTGTATGGCCTCAAACAGTCTCCACGAGCATGGTTTGATAGATTCAGACGTGCTGTGTGCAATATGGGATATAAACAGTGCAATGGGGATCATACAGTATTCTACCGGCACTCAAATTGTCAGATTACAATCCTTGCGGTGTATGTGGATGATATTATAATCACCGGAGATGATGATGTGGAAATATCACGACTGAAGAAGAGCCTGAGCAAGGAGTTTGAGGTAAAGGATTTAGGCCAACTGAAGTACTTTCTTGGTATAGAAATTGCTAGATCCCCTAAAGGAATTGTTCTGTCACAACGGAAGTATGCTCTCGACTTGCTTAGTGATACAGGCATGCTTGGGTGTAGGCCTGCTTCAACACCTATTGACCAGGATCATAAGTTATGTGCTGAATCTGGGGAACCAGTGGATAAGGAGAAGTACCAGAGACTTGTTGGAAGGCTCATCTACCTATGTCATACACGACCCGATATCTCATATGCAGTGAGTGTGGTGAGCAGATACATGCATGATCCTAGGAGTGGACACTTAGAGGCTGTCTATCGAATCCTCCGATATCTGAAGGGTAATCCAGGAAGGGGGCTATGGTTTAAGAAGAATGGGCATCTTAATATAGATGGATACTGTGATGCAGACTGGGGAAGTTGTTTGGATGACAGAAGATCAACTTCTGGTTATTGTGTGTTTGTTGGGGGAAACTTGGTGTCATGGCGAAGTAAGAAGCAGCCAGTGGTGTCCAAATCAACAGCTGAAGCTGAATATAGAGCTATTTCACAAGGCTTGAGTGAGATGTTATGGGTAAGAAATCTTCTCTCTGAGTTAAAGGTAATAAGGAAGGATCCCCTAAGGTTATGGTGTGATAATAAATCAGCTATCAGCATTGCTAATAATCCAGTTCAGCATGACAGAACCAAGCATGTCGAGATAGACCGCCTCTTCATCAAGGAGAAGTTAGATGATGGCATAATCAGGATAAGTTATGTGAGCTCTAGAGAACAAGTGGCTGATTGTTTAACTAAGGGTTTAAGTGTCAAGGAGTGTAATTCTGCGTGTGACAAGATGGGAATGATAGATATCTATCACCCATCTTGAGGGGGAGTGTTGGGCTGTATATGTGTGAATCTGGCCCACATGGCCCATGTAAACCAGTATATGTATTGTACAGACTAGAGAGGAAGAGAGTTATCCAGAAATTTCCCAAACCCACCACACTTCACGGCGTTGTTCCCTTCCTGAAGGCGCTACCTTGGGAGATAGTTGGCTGGTGGACAATGTTGGGTTGGTGTTGGCGGCGATCTTGATCAGGAGGTGGCGCGGTGTGGCATTTACCTCGTCGGCAACGACGGGTCTCGGCGGCATGGCACAGCGGGGTCTCGGCATTGGACGCGCGCAGGGTAGTGGCGCTGTCTGACGATAGTTGGGCCTGCCAAGGTCAATGCATTGATCTGTCATAAAGTTGGGCGGCGGAATATGGCAGCGGCGGATTCTGGAGCATGCGCATGCGGTGCATGCTGAGGGTCCGCTATACGGTTGGTGCTCCCGGCTTGCCGTTGGACGGCTTGGTGAGGCCACTTGATTAGATGGTGTGCGTTGATGCGTGGTCAGGGCACATCATCAAACTAGTAGGTGTAGCGACATAGATCATAGGAAGGTGACTTTGGATTGATACATGTATTTGTTTTGTCAGACTCTGTTGAATAATATAATAACGTTGGTTGTGTGCATCGCTCGATGCAGAGGCCCAGAAAAATCATTCTCGTTTCGAGCTCTCTCTCTCTCTCTCTCTCTCTAATTTGTTCTTTGATAGTAAATGTGCTTACCACATCTCACATTCTCACTATACGATATCAGATCAAGAGGTTTTCGCACATAAGAACAGGTTCATAATATTAACATTACCTTATGGAAGTTTATGTTGTCATTGAAGGGTACAACAGCTCCAATCTTTGTCTTTGATCGAATCCATGTGATTGTATTACGGCAGACAGGAAGAAGGACCAGGGCCATATTGAATTTCAGGGTCTCTGCGGCACCCTTTGCAGTGGCCACACAGTAGCCCATGATGTGAAATACAGCCCTGTTACGATACTGGATGAACTTCCAAATGAAAAGGGCGATGCAGATTGAAAGCCAGAGAGTCATGACCCATATGCGCTTCCAGTTTTCCTCAACAAAGTACAAAAACTCCTGCCAGTGGCGGCGAAGTGGACTCGTGTCATTGCTAGGTGCGAGCTTCATGCTAAGAGCTTTGCTAAGTTTCGAGCTGTGGGTGGTCGTTGATCTTGCAACAGCTTCAGATGGTGACTGCAGTAAGAGTGCCTCCAAGTCCTCGAGCTGTTAATGTTTAGAGTGGTTAGGAAAAAACTGTGCCGCAATTCTCAACAGTTAGTTTATTGGACATACCTCTATGTAGCCCAAGTTGTTTGGGTCAAGCTCTTCCATAATAAGTGCTGTGTACTCATCAGCTCGCTCTTTGATCTTGGAAAGTTTATTTGCTGATGCACTAAGCGCAATAATCTGCGAAAGCATGTTATCATTTGCTTAATGCCTCAAATTTACACCCTGAGGACATTAAGACTAGATCTTTCAGTTTGGGGTCTTCCTACTAACCTCCTTAACCTCCTCTGAGGTGATTCTTCCATCAGCATTTTTGTCAACCCTGGACAAAGAGGTCAAGACATGTTAAAGTGCTATATTAAACGATGAAAACAAATCAAAACTAAGATTTTATCGATAAAGGGAGTTTTCACTGACTCAACAAATTGCATCAAGGCAATAGAACCAGAAAGAGTTCACACTCAGCCTCTGGATAACAAAATGCATACATCCCACAAACAGTAGTTAAAAATCTTTGACAGAGCAGTCTGGAATAAAAGGAATGCAACCTATGGTGATGGAGGACAGATCCAAAATCATAACCAAATATAAGTCGCTGCGATAGTTTTAATTCAAAATTACAAAATGGTGTCAAGTACTAAATATGAGTTGTTGTGAAATTTGGATTAATTAATCCCATAGAGTGCATCTATCAAGAACGAAGCCGACAAAACAAGTAAATTATTCAGCACAAACTACTAACATGTCAAAGAACGTTTGGAGACGGTTGTCAAAACCCTGATCACTGAGTTGCTCCCAGAAATCTTTCAGCTCCTCCTTAGTCAGCACTTGCTTCACCATCCCTCTCTTCCTCGCTAACGAGTCGAACATTTGCATCGCAAACTCGTCTGACCCTTCCATCCCTGCACAATCAAAAGCAGCAATATTTGAATTACCATTCTTTCAGATACTTGCCTCTATTCACTGAAGCTGTTTTCAGTTACCAATGCATTTCCCAAATCTCGAACGGAGTAGCATGCCATCAACCTGTAGGTGATTGAACCGTTTCTCCACAGCAGCCCAGCCGTCATTGCCAACTTTGGCAGTCACAAACTGCAAGCCTTTGAGTGCCACTGCAGCACTACTCTTGCTTCGGTCATATCTCTTCCTCACGGTCTTTGGTGCAGGCGTCGGTGGCATCTTCTTGCTCGGATTCGTCAGCTTTAGCCCGTTGGTCACCTGTCTCAGTTTCGATGACAGCTTGCCGCTCCTTGATGAGGAAGGTGACACCAGTGCACCGCTGTGTGCTGAGCCACCATCGTCAACTGGCCTGACATCTTGGATTGACACTGAATCGCGTTGTATGTCAAGGGTAATCTCAACAACCCCGTCGTCGCCGTCTTTGAACCTGGTGGTCTTTGTAGCCCTGTGGCTTGAACCTTCTAAATTTCCACTGTTTGGAATTGATGTCGCAGTATTGTCTTGTGGCCTTCTTGAACTATCAGAATCGGTGACTACCGTGCCAGCTTCAATATCAGGCATCTCCATCTTTATTTACCTCTCAGGGCAATTTCTCCTTGTCTCTGCTGAAAGGACAGCAATCAAGTTACTGCCTTTTTCGGCGAAACAAACTCATAGAACATGCATTTCCTGTTCTATCCACAAATAGAAAGGTAAAAAAAATCGTGATGGATACAAATCAGCGGGAAGGAAAGTAAAATCACAGATTCGCAGTTTGCTCAGACAGACTGAATTATTTACAATTCAGCTATAGGATGCATAAAAAAACAGGAATATTATTATATAACCTAAAAGAGGAGAGCAGAACGTTGGATCTCTTAACAAGAAATTGACGGCACACTTGTTACGGCAACAGAAAAGGAGGAAGGAATTTGGAACTTTTAAAAGATACTAACGGAAACCAATCAGACGAAATAACTCCCGAACTGGGATTAACACCGAAACCCCCATCCAGCTGCTCAGATCTAGAAACCATCCCTTCTCCGTGCCAGAAAGGGAGATAGAAAAATGGACAAGAAACAGAGGAACATTCCTAGGAGGGGAGTGAAACATCATCCACTCAAGAGTCAACCGAAATTTGACCACGCTGACTGAACCGAAAATTTGCCAGAAAGGGAGAACCAAACTGACACCAAGAATCAAGCACACTCATTCTTTTGAAAACTCGAAGGGGGGAAGAGATTCTGCGTACCTTAAACCCGCGAGAGATTTTCGCCACTGATTGGAACCCGGAGCATTTCCCGAAATTCCACCGCAAGAAAAGAGAGTCCAACGCCAACCAAACTGCGCAGGCGCAAACCCTAATGAAAACACACCAGAGCTTTCTGGAACCTAAACGCACTAGAGAAGGAGAAAGCGGCAACCAATCTTGCACATACAGGTGGCTTTTGCCTGCCTGGTACTGCTGTCCAGCACTCCTGCTCCTACTCCTCCAATGCGACGCGCACCAAATGACACCAGTCCAGTCGCTTCACAAAACAACAAGGGGGAGAGTGCTGGTGGCAGGCAGCAAGGATGGTGAGTGGAGAGTCTGTAGCGCTACTGTGTGTCCGTGGAAGAGAGAGAGGTTGGAGGCGTGGACAGCTTGACACACCTACGCTGATGGCGGCTCAATGGTTGTTGTCCAGGGTCCACAACGCAACCACCTGCTCTTGTCCCGGCACTTATCTCCATTGCGTCAACCTTGAAACCTTATTTAAACTTTGCACGCCGCTAACTGGCACACGTGTGGCATATATAACATGCGCTCACACATCATGTGTGGTGTGAGTAGGAGGCAGCCCACACGAGCTGTGTGTGGGCGGACATTGGAATTGCCCACATGTGTGGGCGCGGCTACTTCGTGTCATACGTCCAACAAGTACTACTCATTTTCATCCCGTGCGTGTGGCACGAAGCAAAAATGCCCACGTCCTGACGCAGCTACGTTAGGTACCCCATGGGATGACTATTTAGTTGCCATCCTGGTTGGCAGATGTAGTTATTCGGGATGGCAAGTGTAGTTGTAAAAGCATGGCAACTCTATCTGTTTTGGTTAACTATAGTTGCCATGTCTAATTTATGGTAGTTGCCACGTGTAATCAAACCGTAGTTGCCGTGTGTGATTAACTACTTACCACATATGGTCAAAATAGTAGTTGCCATGTGTGTTTACCTAGTTGTCACGTGTGGTCCAACCATAGTTGCCATGTATTGTTAATCACAGTTGACATGTGTGTTTATCTGGTTGCCACGTACGCGCAACTGCAGTTGCCGTGTAGCAAAGAATCACAGTTGCCATGTATGTGTACCGAGTTGCCATGTTCGCGTAACTGCAGTTGCCGTGTAGCAGAGAATCACAGTTGCCGTGTGTGTACTGAGTTGCCACGTTCGCGTAACTGCAGTTGCCGTCCACAACATAGGAGTGTCGTGTGGGCGAATCACCCACACGCACATGACCTAGGTGGTGGCTGTGTGGGCAGAAACTAGTTCGCCCACACAACGCAGCTGGCAAACAGCATGGTGCAGGCGTGTGGGCAAACTTTCCAACGCTCACACACCAGCCCCATCCTACGTGGCACAAAAAATTAATCTTTTCGTGCCAAGATTCGTGCAAAAGGCACTGGACGACGATCCAGGCGTGTGGGCGAGTTGGAAAACACCCACACGTGTGGGCGTTAGACTTTTCGTAAACTTTTTATAAACGTGTATAAAATGGAAAGCACCTCTCAATTTATTTTCAAGCCCTAAAAAAGTTTATCCTTGAGTGAGTATACTTCTTTGACAGCGATATTAATAGAATAAACAATACGGAGTGCATGTTCGTGAGTGTCAATTTAACCGTCTTATAGATGTTGGATAATATTTTTTTTTGCGTTCCAATCAGAGAACTTTATTCAACGAACGAACTCCTGGCATCATCAGCTAACAAGGTGGTAAGCAGGAAAGAGGGTCTCGAACCAGTCCAACTTTGCATGCATGTTTTGCACAAAGATGGACCGGTACTTTGGCTGATCAGTTTACATGTTGAATATCAAAAGAGGAAAAAAAGGAAGCTAACTCTCCAATTTCTAATAATACAAGTGCCACCACAGACAAGCTATAGTCACGAGTTTTCTAGAGATTTAACAATCTCCAGGCAATTTGTTTCCATTATCACATGTGAGAATCCACGTAAGTTTGCAAAGATCACCCCATCTCGCAGCGCCATCGTCTCACCAATGAACGGATCAGAGATCCCCAAGTGGGGTTTACTCCAAGCGCCAAGTAAAGCAATGCTGGAACGCGTCACTCCGCCTGCGCCCACCTTGTCGGAATCCATGCTCAAAGTCGCGTCCGTATTGATCTTAACAACCCCTACATCAGGCGGTACCCAGCCATGTCCAGGAAGAATGGAAGCATGAGACTCGGGTATATCGAGCAATGCCAGATCCTCCTTGATGCGCTTGACCGAAGTGAATGGGTCGAGCTGTTCGTCATCATAGGTAACCCTATTTCTTGAATGCCATATAGACCACATGACAGAGATCATCACAACCTTCTCATTGTTAGAGAATTGCCCATCACATAAAAATATCCCAAGACCGTGTATTTGGGTGCAAGCGAGGTCTTCGAATGCCAAACAGCGCATGTGCTTGTTCCCAAAACAACCTGGCATGAGAGCAATGCACTAAAGCGTGCATCAGATCCTCATCCATCGCAAGACATATATTGCATCTACTGATGACTTTGATATGACGACGCTGAAGGGTGCACTCATCTGGTAGGATACCGCGGACAACTCGCCACAAGAAAACATGCACCTTCGGCAAAACCTTGAGCTTCCATAGTAGCTTCCACATCTGTTCATCGGTTTGTGAGGTATTGGTGACCGTCCCTTCCTCTAGAGCAACACGCTCTTTGCGAGTCATGAGAGCACGGTACACACTTTTGACATATAGTAGATACCACTTCGTTCATGGGCCCAAGCAAGAAAATCATCACCACCACCAAACCGCAGGAGGATATTCAGGATGGCTTCGGCTTCTGGTTATTCATCACCACCATCAACTCTTGCCGCCATGTCCAATTTTTTGAGTCAATAAGTTGATCGAAAGTCCCAATCATTGAACCCCCTGGTACGACTGTGGGGGACAAAGTGGATAGACCCGGGATCCAGTGATCCTCCCTTATAGAGATGGTAGTGCCATCGCCCACCCTTTTAATCAATCTGATGTGAGCGCCTTCCTGCCTACCATGATAGCTCGCCAGATCGCTGAAGCAGATTGTGGAACAGAAGCTTCCATAAACTCACAATCAGGAAAAAGTGCCCCTTCATGACCCTTGCACACGGAGAGTTGGGATTAGTAATGAACCTCCATCCATGTTTACCTAGCAGCGCCAAATTGAACAACTCAAGGTCACAAAAACCCATGCCACCTTGGGCCTTTGGAGATGCGAGTTTGTCCCATGCCACCCAATGCAACGATCTGCAATCGAGGGAACCACTCCACACCAAAACTTGCCATACTAGTTGTAAGGCTTTTACACACCTTCTTTGTTAGTTTGAAGCAACTCATACTGAATGTTGGGATGGCTTGAATGACTGACTTAATAAGTGCCTCTCTCCCAACACAAGCGAGAAGTCTCTCAGCCCAACCGTTCATCTTGCTTCTTCATCTCTCGCCAATATGATCAAAAGTATCACTAGTAATCCATCCAACCGCAGTGGGTAATCCCAGGTATTTATCACTGAACACCTCAACTTGGATACCAAGGACAATCTTCAAAGCTTTCCTTCTAGGAGTGGGAGTAGTTGGTGAGAAGAGCACTGCATTTTTTATCTCTGTTCACAGACTGGCCGGAGCATAGGGCATATATGAGCAGAATCTCATTCAGCCTGTGTGCACTCTCATGTGTTGCACTGACGAAGATAAGGCTATCATCGGCAAATAACAAATGACTCACCCACGGTGCATGAAAGGACACTTTTATGCCTCTATCAACATTAGGACCTCCATAATAGTTAAGCAGAGAAGTAAGGCCTTCTGCACATAAGAAAAAAAGGAAAGGTGATACTGGATCCCCTTGTCGCAATCCACATGACGGTGTGAAATATGGTAGTAGTTCTCCATTCACCCTCACCGAGAACCTGACCGAAGATACACATCTCATAATCAAGTTCACAAAATTACTGCTAAAACCAAGCTTGAGCATGATTGCCTCCAGATAATGCCATTCAACATGGCCATAGGCCTTCATCATGTCCAACTTGATAGCACATGTATAATTCTTCCCCTTTTTCGCCTTCTCATAGTATGGACACTCTCAAAGGCGACCACCACATTATCAGTAATCAAGTGGCCGGGAACAAATGCACTCTGTTCCACTCCCACAACTGCATCCATAATCTCTTTCAAATGGTTAGTGATCATCTTAGCCCCAATCTTGTAGGGCACTGGACACAAAGAGATGGGTCGGTATTGAGTTATAGACTATGGGTTTCTTACCTTGGGGATGAGTGTGATCGATGTATCATTAAAGCCCACCGGTAAGTCACCACCATTAAAAAAACCAAGGATAGCCGGCACAATGTCACCTTGAATAAGGTTCCAGTGTCTTTGAAAAAAACCTATCGTAAACCCATCGATGCCCGGAGCTTTGGAAGGTGACATATGAAAAAGTGCAGTACGGACCTCCTCTGGCTCGAAGGGTTTATCCAGGAATAAATTCATGTTCCCGTTAACGCGCTCCGGAACAAACTGAAGCAGCTCACTCATATCATTGAAACCTTGAGAAGTATACAAATTCTAATAGAACGTCTGCACCTCTGCCTTTTCTTTAGTTTCAGACTGACAAAAAGACCCATCTGAACGTCGAAGATTGGCAATCTTGTTCAACCGCTTCCACTGCGCTGCTTGTGCATGATAATATTCCATGTTTCAATCGCCTTGACGAAGCCAAGGTATGCGGGAGTGCTGCCTGATCCAAATTTCCTCTTGCCGTAATGCTTCCCGTAGTTTCAGCATAGTGGCCTTCTCCTCATTGGATGGTCCTCTGCCAATGGACTGTTGTCTCAACAGCTCAAGCTTTTTCTGTAGCTTCTTCACTTTCTTGGCTATACAACCGAATTGTCGGGCACCCCATGTCCCTAGTTCGCTCAGGAGCTGGATTAAGGTGGCTTGAATACCTGCAAGTCCTTTCCCAGTGTTCACAAGGGGCCAAAGGCCAGTACATCTACATGTGAGTTTGGAGAGAAAGAACCCATGTTGCGCTCGAGTCCGTGCCTTCATGAAGAAGTCCGTCAACTGTAACTCAGATGGCACATAGTGAAGAGCGAGAGTCTGATCCTGTACAGCAGCACGCACAAAGTGGGCATCCACGCCAATGTGTTTGGTGAGCTCATGCTTCACCGGGTCACGCGTAATGCTGATAGCCCCTGTACTGTCTGACAGTAAGGGAGTTGACGTAGTGACAGACACTCCCAAATCCTCAAGTAACCAGTGTAACCAGGTCACCTCAGCCGTCAGCATGGCCATTGCGAGCAACTCAGCCTCTGTACTCGAGCGAGAAACCGTAGTCTGTTTCTTTGTCTTCCAGGCAATAAGAGAGCCACCAAGAAAGACACAGTAAGCAGACAGCGAGCTTCCATCAGAGGAATCACTAGTCCATGTAGCATCAGAGTAGGCCTAGAGCTCGAGAGAGTTGTAGCGGGGAAAGAAAAGGCAATGAGATATCATGCCACAAAGATATCACAGAACACTGAGGATATGACTATAATGGACAAAGTGGGGGCTGAGACAAACTGGCTAAGAATGTGGATAGGATAGGAGATGTCAGGACATGTAACAACAAGATAGACAAGGCTCCCAACGAGGTGGCGGTAGCGAGTGGGATTAGGAAGAGGATCACCGTCAGAGGCACGAAGCTGAACGTTGAGCTCCATAGGAGTCACAACAGTGCACTCATCACCAAGAGTCGCTCGAGCAAGAAGATCATGAATATATTTTTCCTAGGAGATGAAGAAGCCATCAGAGGTTGAGGAAACCTCAATCCCGAGAAAATAGCGAAGTGGACCAAGATCAGACATGAGGAACTGGTCACGAAGGTGGGCCTAACACTGGTACACGTCGGTGCTATACAAGCGGTTTTTAACCCCTTTTTGCGACGACATTTGGAACCGTCGCCAAGTGAGTGTGGGCGACAGGGGGGTCCTTCCCACATGACCCAGAAACTGTCGGGGATATGCCCTCCTGGAACACATGCTCGGCAAAATGAGGTTGTGTGTGACCGGCGAGTGCTCAAATACGGAAATATGTATAGTAGAGCTAAAAAATACAATTATACGGCGAAATTGTTTCCGATCGCAAGTACATCCCACACAGTCAGTCCCCGCTAAACGTTTCCGTTCATATGTACATCCCACACATATGCTCCAAGGAAAACGTTTCCGTTCACAGGTACATCACACACAATTTTTCCCATTAAATCGTTTGCGTTATTGAATGTATCACACACGGTCCGTAGAAGAAACTGTGTGGCAAAGGCTGTCCATCACACACCGTTTTTATGTGGTAAACGTTTGCGCAAGGTGGCCTAACGCAAACAGTTTTCAAGAGAAATTCGTGTGTGATTGTTCATTGATCCAACACGGTTTATTCCTAGAAACTATGTGCGTTGCCTGAGGTCATCGCCCATGGTATTTTTTCAACAACCGTTTGCAATAGCAAAACCCAATTAGCAAGCTAATTCACCATTAGCAGGCTAATTATCCAATTATTCATAATCCATTTATTAATCTAATTGACATTTCATATTAAGCACACAATATATTTCATTTCCATATTAAGGAAGCTGATTTTCATAATTGAAATACATTAGAGTACAACATGATATAGCTTCAGCACTCAGCTACCCCATTATACAACTACACCAGCACCAAGTTTCACATGCAACATGTAGAACCTTTCGAAATTAGCATCATAGACAGTATATAGACAGATGCATCTCATCTGGAAAACTGCTGAAGCGGAAGGCGAATATTGAGCCTTCATTCATGTTGAAGGTCTTTGCAACTTTAGGCCAGTGCCTATGGATGATTGACCGTCCGTCCTTCGTTCTCTTCAGGAACACTTCAATATTGAATTGTGGGTGTTGTATGAAAACCCTCCTTGCCTCCTGACCATAGAGGTGGGTTGAGATGTAATTATCAGTGAACTGCTTTGGAAAGACCTGAAAACAAGGATGTGTATAAATATCTTCTCTATATTGGAAATAGGGCAAAGGAATAAAAAAGGCAAGGTATAATAGTTAGTACCATCTTGTAGTGAACTGATGTCTTCTTCATTGTGCAGACAAAGATCTTGTTGTTTTTTGTCGCTAATTTATTTATCCTAACAATCTTTCTGAGTTTCTTGATTTGATTGATATTCATGGACAACTCATTTCCCCATATGCAAAAAGGGTCGAACAGTGGGTCAAAACCTGTGACGGTAGGACCTACATGTGCAAGACCAAATTGTTTAAAACCAAAATATTAGAATGGTTCCTGCAATTGCACAATAAATGTGCTATTAGACAATGGACCATGCACGTTCTAACCTCGATTGTAAACCTCAGTGCTTCCCATTGTTTCCCTGCAACACATATAAGGTAGTTAGTCATCAGGTTAAGTAAGGGTTCGCATGCTATTAGCAAAATATGTTGATGAAAAATAAGCACATTGCAGATTCATCAGATTAATTCAAGCCACATGAAAAGCCTATTTATCCAAACCAAGCATGATTAAGGACTAGGAAATATAACACTTGTATATGTTTCTCATGTATTAAGTGCAGCCAAATTCGATTTATTCCTCACATGCACAATAATACAAAGTTCTACCCACGACAATTGGACATCGCATTGCAGAATTGAACCAAGCAGTTAACTAAATACCACAACAAATGAACCAACATTAACTGAGCACCACATTGCACAATATAAAATACTCCTAATAGAAGATCAGACGGTTAACCAAACAGTTAACTACAACCAATTATAGCAATTGTATTTGTTTCTCATGTATTTACTACAGCCAAATTCAATTTATTCCTCCCATGGTATACAATAACAGAATGCACCCACAACTATTGAACATCACATTGTAGAATTGAACCAAATAGTTAACTAAACACCACAACACAAATGAACCAAACGTTAACTGAGCACCACATTGCACAATGTATAACCAAACCAAGCATGCTTGACAACTTGGAAATATAGCAATTGTATTCATTTCTCATGTATTTTGTAAAGATAAATTCGATTTATTTCTCACATGGAAGACAATACAAAATTGCAGCATGAATAATTGAACATCACATTTGCAGAATTGGACCAAACAGTTAACTGAAGATGACAACTAATTAACAAAACTATTAATAAGTGAGCACCACACTGCACGACATATAGAATACACTAGAGCAACAGATTGCATGATAAAATTAGATAGCACAATTCACTAGAATTTGTGAAGGAAAGGCAGGAGCAGCACATGCAACGGGTATGCTTAACTAGTATAGCTAGCAAATGGCAAGGTGCTCCTCCAAGATCTGGGGGGCGACACGAATGGCATCCATCGCGACCTCATCCGTGCGTGCGGCCGCGATTTGCTTCTCTGCTGCCAAATGCTCCTTGAGATCTTGGCTATACTACGTGCACCATGGCTTAGGGTCGCGCTTATTTGGTGGAGGGGTCGGTGATTTGGGTGGAAGGTGTCGCGCTCACGCCGGCGGTCGGGGCATGTGGGATGTGGAAGGAGGAGGATGGGGGTCGGGTGTGGATTACCTGGCTTGATAGACGAGGCCAAGTAGCGTGAAGGAGGGTCGCCGACGAGGAGGCGGCGCTGCAAGCAAGGAGTGAAGGTTTTAACTTGGAAAGGAAGGCGGAAACAGGGGAAATGTGGCTTTTGGTAAGGGGAGGGGCGGGGAGGTAGATATTTCCGCGGAAGTCGAAAATTTGGAATCGCTTCAGCGAAAAAACTAGCGCGCAAAGTGTCATCAGACACGGTCCCTTATTCAGAATTGCGTACGGTATGTGAACATCACAAACGATTTAGATAGCTTAACCCGTGTGTGATGAGTTTGAATGTCAATATTTTTTGTTCGAATTTCCATGGTTACAGTGGTCATCCATGTCATTGCATAATTTGGGTACACAAAGGAGACTAACTTCTTAATCGAGCAAGTTCAGCAATTAAACAGAGCTAGCTGACCTAAATATTACTCTAACAAATTAAAGACCAGTGCTCTTAATTAAACAAAACAAAGAGTACTACTACGACAGGTGCTCGACGATCTCTGCCGCCGCCTCCATGTCCAGCTCGCGCCCGACGGTCTCCTGGGGAAGGGGCTCCATGGCATCCATCACACCATACTCGACAAGCATCTTGCCATCCGTGTCTGCCATCTCTTTGGAAAATGCCGCTACAAGCTGGGCGTGGGTGACGCGATCTGGGCTTGGACGGGCTCCGTTGTTGCAAGGTATGCGGCGGAGGAACGGATGGTTGCTCGAACGCTCTCGGCGATTGCCAGCTCTTCGGCCATGGGTTACCGACCGTTGTCGAAGAAGCTTCGTTTGATTTGTGTGGTGACCACCAGGAGCTGGGCGTGGGCGGCCTCGACATGGTCGTGGGCGGCCTCCATCAGGGCTAAGGCCGCCGTTGCGGAACAACATCTTGAAGGAAATATGCCCTAGAGGCAATAATAAAGTTCTTATTTATATTTCCTTATATCATGATAAATGTTTATTATTCATGCTAGAATTGTATTAACCAGAAACTTAGTACATGTGTGAATACATAGACAAACAAAGTGTCTCTAGTATGCCTCTACTTGACTAGCTCATTAATCAAAGATGGCTAAGTTTCCTAGCCATAGACATGAGTTGTCATTTGATGAACGGGATCACATCATTAGAGAATGATGTGATTGACTTGACCCATCCGTTAGCTTAGCACTATGATCGTTTAGTTTATTGCTATTGCTTTCTCCATAACTTATACATGTTCCTATGACTATGAGATTATGCAGCTCCCGAATACTGGAGGAACACTTAGTGTGCTATCAAATGTCACAACTTAACTGAGTGATTATAAAGATGCTCTACAGGTGTCTCCGATGGTGTTTGTTGAGTTGGCATAGATCGAGATTAGGACTTGTCACTCTGACTGTCGGAGAGGTATCTATGGGCCCTGTCAGTAATGCACATCACTATAAGCCTTGTAAGCAATGTGACTAATGAGTTAGTTATGGGATGTTGCATTACGAAATGAGTAAAGAGACTTGCCGGTAACGAGATTGAACTAGGTCTGATGATATCGACGATCGAATCTCGGGCAAGTAACATACTGATGACAAAGGGAACAACGTATGTTGTTATGCGGTTTGACTTATAAAGATCTTCGTAGAATATGTAGGAACCAATATGAGGATCCAGTTTCCGCTATTGGTTATTTACCGGAGATGAGTCTCGGTCATGTCTACATAGTTCTCGAACCCGTAGGGTCCGCACACTTAACGTTCGATGACGATTGGTATTATGAGTTTATGTGTTTTGATGTACCGAAGGTAGTTCGGAGTCCCGGATGTGATCACAGACATGACGAGGAGTCTCGAAATGGTCGAGACATGAATACTGATATATTGGAAGGTTATGTTTGGACACCGGAATGGTTTCAGATGAGTTCGGGCATATACCAGAGTACTGGGGGGGTTACCGGAACCCCCCAGGGGCTTAATGGGCCTACATGGGCTTTAGTGGAAGAGAGAGGATGCTGCCAAGAGGTGGGGGTGTGCCCCAAGCCCAATCCGAATTGGGAGGCACTACAAAAAAAATACACTTCTATGATGATACGTGTTTGTCACAGTAGGTCTCGTTTTTTGTCATGCATGTACATCCATGACAATTTATGACAGAATCAAGATAGTCATACATGTGATGTCGTAGAAGTGTTCCATGACATTACCAAAATTATCATCACGGAAGTGTCCACTTCCATGACGATAAATCGCGCGTCACAGAAGTGCTTTCGTCAAGGGTGACCGACACATGGCATCCACCGTAACGGAACGTTGTTAAGCTATCGGGTCCGGTTTTGGATCCGATAACCCGTTAACAGCCCAGACCAATGGGGATTTTCCACGTTTAAAATCATCATTGGCCAAAGGAAACACGTGTTGCCTCACCGTTGGGACAGATGTCATCCACTCATTGGACAGGAGGCACCTATGATAGGTCGACATATGGCACGACCCAACAGTGGCCCATTCCAGTGAAAAAGGACGGCCCAGTAAAAATTAGCAGGCCGGCCCATATAAGGCCTACTTGTGTCACGTCCATTTAAGCCCACGACTCATACGAGATGTGCCAATTCGGCCCGTCAACAGCCCGTTAAAGATTTGACACCATTGCATCCCATCGTCAGTTCGAGCCCGTTAACAGCCCGCTATATATTTGCGCTCAATATCGGCCTGATGAGATTTCGGCCTGTTAACGGCCCATTCAGTGGATGGGCCAATTTTCACGATGTACATCTTTCGGCCTTTTAGCGACCTATTTAAATGTTGGGCTAATTTCCGGCCTGGTGTGTCTTTCAGCCTGTTGACGGCCCATAAATCAGTTGGGCCATTTGTAGTCGGAACTGAGTTTCAGCCTTTTAGCGACCCATTTAAGCGTTGGGCCAATTTCCGGCCTGGTGTGTCTTTCAGCCTATTGACGGCCCATATATCTGTTGGGCCATTTGTAGTCGGACCTGAGTTTTGGCCTTTTAGCGACCCATTTAAGTGTTGGGCCAATTCCCGACCCCTTGTGCCTTTCAGCCTGTTAACGGACCATAAATGAGTTGGGCCATTTGTAGTCGGACCTGAGTTTTGGCCTTTTAACGGCCCATGCCCTTCATGGTCCAATACCAGCCCGGTTTCTCTTTTGGCCTGCTAAAGGCCCACAACACAGTTGGGCCATTTACAATACGACCTGACTTCCGGCCTCTTAGAAGCCCATGCTCTTCATGGTCCAGTACAAGCCCGCTGTCTCTTTCAGCCTGCTAAAGGCCCACACTATAGTTGTGTTGGGGAACGTTGCAGAAAATTAAAATTTTTCCTACGGTTTCACCAAGATCCATCTATGAGATCATCTAAGCAACGAGTCTAGGGAGAGAGTTTGCATCTACATACCACTTGTAGATCACGTGCGGAAGCTTGCAAGGTGATGATGTAGTCGTACTCGACGTGATCCAAATCACCGATGACCAGCGCCGAACGGACGGCACCTCCACGTTCAACACACGTACGGGACGGGAGACGTCTCCTCCTTCTTGATCCAGCAAGGGGGAAGGAGAGGTTGATGAAGAACCAGTAGCACGACGGCGTGGTGGTGGATGCAGGGCGTCACAGCAGCAGGGCTTCGCCGAGACTACGAGGGAGAGACGTAACGGGGGGAGGTGGAGGCGCCAGGGGCTGGGGTATGAAGTCCCTCCTCTCCCCCACTATATATAGGGGTGCCAAGGGGGGGGGGCGCCGGCCCTAGTAGATGAGATCTACTAGGGGGGGCGGCGGCCTAGGGGAGGTTTCCCTCCCCCCCAAGGCACCTAGGGGTGCCTTCCACCACTAGGACTCCTCCTAGGGGGAAACCCTAGGCGCATGGGCCTATAGGGGCTGGTTCCCTTGGCCCATGATGGCCAAGGCGCACCCCCTACATCCCATGTGGCCCCCCGGGACAGGTGGCCCCACCCGGTGGACCCCCGGGACCCTTCCGGTGGTCCCGGTACAATACCGATAACCCCGAAACTTGTCCCGATGCCCGAAATAGCACTTCCTATATATAATTCTTTACCTCCGGACCATTCCGGAACTCCTCGTGACGTCCGGGATCTCATCCGGGACTCCGAACAACATTCGGGTTTCTGCATATACATATCTTCATAACCCTAGCGTCACCGAACCTTAAGTGTGTAGACCCTACGGGTTCGGGAGACATGCAGACATGACCGAGACGCTCTCAGTCAATAACCATCAGCGGGATCTGGATACCCATGATGGCTCCCACATGCTCCTCGATGTTGTCATCGGATGAACCACTATGTC